>NW_027042118.1:0-459 GCF_035927965.1 Recurvomyces mirabilis | reverse complement strand
AACCCTAACCCTAACCCTAACCCTAAGCGACCTAAAACCGCGGATAACTCTTCCTTATCCTTCTCTACCTTCCTCCTATACTCCTCGTGAGTACGATCTAGCGACTTCTAAGATATGTTTATATACTTACGTCCTAGGCGAATATACTCGGAATATTTTAAGCGGGAATTTAACTCTATTATAATATAGTAGTATCTAGAAAATAGGTAACGCTCGCAAGGAATAGTAGCGGATTCTCCGTACTACTAAATATCCTAGGTAAGGCGAAGTTAGTTTTTTATAACTAAAGAACTTATTATCGTATAATAAAATAAGAGAATCGTAGGAACCCCGCGATTACTTATAGATTAGGGACTAATATACGCTAGACCTAGAAAAGCGCAAGATTACTCTACGTCTAAGTAACTATAGGGTAGCGGTTATCCTATAGCCTAACCCGACCTATAGTAAACCTAACTA
>NW_027042117.1:0-459 GCF_035927965.1 Recurvomyces mirabilis | reverse complement strand
TAAGGCAGTTCTAGGTTAAGCATCGACTTAGCACCTCGTTCTACCCTTAGACGGATAGATAGACTAAGCGCTTAAATCAAACACTAGAAAAATACCTTAGAGCTTACGTTAATAAGGACTAAAACAATTAGGTAGAACTACTGCTAATAGTATAATTAGCTTATAATAGCACGCCGTCTAAGTTAACTAGACTCTTACTATTTTAACTAGTATACGGCACCTAAATAAACGACGTACCGGTCGTTAACCCTAACGACCCTAGCCCGGCTGTAACCGATCGAGCGGTACGTTTACTCGATATATAAAACTTAGCACGGCTCGATCTCTAGTTCTACTAACAAAACATAGTACGTTATGCTAACCGTAAGAGAATTAAGGGACCAATTCTTAAAGAGGGGGACAAGGTATATCTCCTCCGCCGAAATATTAAGTTAGATAAGCTAAGTAAGAAATTAGATA
>NW_027042116.1:0-462 GCF_035927965.1 Recurvomyces mirabilis | reverse complement strand
CCTATCGACTATAACTAGGATACCGTCGTAGTATAGTCCTATTACCGGGTTAGGTAACTTAGGAAGATCGGTTATAAAGTCTATTATAACTTCTTCCTATAGTTTCTCGGGTAGTTCCCGAAATTATAAGTTGCCGTACTTCGCGTAGCGCGAAGACTTGTTTTTATTATAACTAATATACTTCTTAATATATTCTAAGACCTTTTGTCTTATATCTAGGAAGGCGAAGTTCCGTCGAATATGTTCTATTGTTCGAGCAACACCTAGGTAACCGGAGTCTTCCCTATTATAGTAATCTTGTATATAGTCGTTCTCCCTAAGTAGCGGTACCTTATACTTGCTATACTCGACTAGGAATTCTTCGTCGTCGTCCCGTAGAACTCGTAGAGTTAAGTTAAACTCTTAAGTCTTTATACTAAGGCTTCCGTCCTTATTAACCTTTAGTACCTGTTTTAGTTTAGG
>NW_027042115.1:0-464 GCF_035927965.1 Recurvomyces mirabilis | reverse complement strand
GAGATTAACGTTATAGAACGACGTAATCTATTTGCCGAACACATTTAGGAAGCTATTAACGTTATTTAGTTAGGAATGTACGTTAGTAAGGAATTAGCTAATAGCAACGCCGTACGATAAACGCAATCCGAGATCGCTAATACGATAGGCTTAATAAAGAAACGACACCCTAATTATAAGGGCGAAATTATCGAATAGGAGAATAAGTTCCTCGAACTACTCGGAACGGTCTCTACGGACGATATCTACGTTATCCGCAATACGATAATAAAGATCGGAGAAAGTGTCGGAAAGGACCTAGATAATAAATATAAACAACTATACTAGATAGGATATTATAACGACTCCTATACGACTTACTACTCGAGTAAGATAGACTTAGGATAGTGTTATACACCTGCGGTATAAGGGGGTTAGAGCTCGTTAGACGAGTAAGTTCTAAGCGATAGGTCGGGTAAGTAACT
>NW_027042114.1:0-464 GCF_035927965.1 Recurvomyces mirabilis | reverse complement strand
TACTTATAGGGGATAATTAGTATATAAGGACGGAATAGGTTGCTAACGAGGTTGCTAAGTGCGGACGCTATTACTATACTAGAACCCTAGGTATTATATACTTATACCTTAAACGCCGTGCCGTTAGGATCGTACTATATATATTAGGAGATTAGGTTACCTATTAACCTAAGGTATTAGTTCGTATCGAATGTAACCTAGTCGCGCGCTATAACGGCGAGGTAGTCGAGCTCGAGCTAGAAGAAGTTTTTATCGTAGCCGTTGCCGAAGGTAACGGTACGGGCGGATAGTAGAGTGCGTAAGTCGTAGAGAGTTAGCAGTTAGTCTAGTACTGCGCTGCTCGCCGATAGTCGAGCCTTAGAAGAGTACTCTTATACCCTAAGCGACATTATCTTCTCTATATTAAAACTCGTATCCTCGTTGCCGTATTAATTAGTAAAGCTATAGAGGTAGAGACGCTTCCT
>NW_027041952.1:364996-614696 GCF_035927965.1 Recurvomyces mirabilis | reverse complement strand
CCCGACTAAGCGTTCTACTACCTACTATACCGCGTAGAAAGGGTATAGAGAGGTCCTAGCAGTTGCTCGTGCTAGTGTATTATAAGGTTGCCGAGATAGTACTTGTACGTCCTTAGGATCTAATATAGCTAACATAGTAGCTGTAGATCGTTAATGCCTTGTTGTCGATTAGTAGAAGGGAGATACTCCTACTCGACTCCAGAACCCCTAACCCTAACCCTAAAAACCCTACGTACTAATCTTTACGAACGGCTCTCGAGAACTATACGCTAGGTACGTCGGCGAAGTACTCGAATGCCTTAGTAATTTAGGCTTTAAAACTATACCCGAGAAGTATAAGTTCTTCTATAAGGAGGTCGACTTCTTAGGCTTTATCGTTAGAGTTAACGGCATTCGTATAGATCTAGAAAAGATTAAGTTAATTATAGAATAGCCTACTCTAACGATAGTCCGAGATATTTAAGTATTCCTCGGACTAGCTAACTATAACCGGAAGTTTATTAAGGATTACTTAAGGATAGCTATACCCTTAACTAACCTAACAAAGAAGGACGTCTAATAGAACTAGACAACGATATAGGAGCAAGCCTTCTAGAAACTAAAAGAACTTAGTATATCCGTACTAACGCTCGCTATATTCGACCTAGAACGAGATATTATTATCGAAACCGATACCTCCGACTTTACTATTAGTGCTTACCTTATATAGGAGCATAATAGAAATCGATACCTAATCGCGTACTTCTTAAGGAAGATAACGCTAGCGGAACAAAACTACGAGATCTACGATAAGGAACTACTTACGATCGTCGTAGTATTACGATACTAGAGAATATACTATAAAGGAGCTATAGGACTAACTATCTACTCGGATTATAAGAACCTATAATTCTTTATAACTACTAAGGATCTTTCGAGACGATAATATCGATAGTTAGAGCTACTTAGACAATATAAATTTAATATTATTTATACTCTAGGAAAAGATAATAGGCGCGCCGATACGCTAAGCAGACGAAGCGACTATACGAAGGGCAACGAGCCTAAGCTAAAACAGGTACTAAAGGTTAATAAGGACGGAAGCCTTAGTACAAAGACTTAAGAGTTTAACTTAACTCTTCGGGTTCTACGGGACGACGACGAAGAATTCCTAGTCGAATATAGTAAGTACAAGGTACCGCTACTTAAGGAGAACGACTATATATAAGATTACTATAATAGGGAAGACTACGGTTACCTAGGTATTGCTCGGATAATAGAACACATTCGACGGAACTTCGCCTTCTTAGATATAAGACGAAAGGTCTTAGAATATATTAGGAAGTATATTAGTTGCAATAAGAATAAGTCTTCGCGCTACGTAAAGTACGGCAACTTATAATTTCGGGAGCTACCCGAAAAACTATAGGAAGAAGTTATAATAGACTTTATAACCGATCTTCCTAAGTTACCTAACCCGGTAATAGGAGTATACTACGATAGTATCCTAGTTATAGTCGATAGGCTAACTGTTATGCACCTGCGGTATAAGGGGGTTAGAGCTCGTTAGACGAGTAAGTTCTAAGCGATAGGTCGGGTAAGTGACTGCTCTAAGGTTTGACCTTTCGGCGGGTTAGTAACTTAGGTTGAACACGAACTACCTATATAAGAAACGCTTATTCTATATATATAGGAGATTCGTGTCTCTACTAATCCGACTAATCGCAGCGCGGTTAGTTTAGTTAGTAGTGTCTAATCCGACTGATCGAAGGAGTGTTAGTCGTATTAGTTATAGGAGCGGAAGCCTCCGCTCCTAACTTCCTGTCTACTCGCTTATCCTACTAATCGTGTTATAGTGTCCGTAACACTATCCCCTTCTATACTAGTTCCGTCCTCGGAACCTTAAGTAATAGAGGTCCGCTGTTTTAGTAATCCTATAAGCTTCGTTATGCCTCTAACATCTTCTACTCAATACCGAACCCAACTCTTATTAGAGGTCGCGACTAGTATAGAAATGGCTCCTTGTTCTAGTTGCTGAAATACAAAGGTAAAGCCTAGCGATCTAAAACCGAAATATGTAATTAGCGCGAAATCGAAACGCTGTTCTAAGTGCGTGCGGAAGGGTTACACCAACTATAACGTAACCCTAACTGCTCCTTAGTAGATTAGGCTTCGGGAGACTCGGAACAAGCTACGGAGAGAGTTAGAGCAGCTTAAGGAGGAGGAGATTTCTTTGTTGCAGTAGCTTACTACGAGGCGACAAAAGAAGGTTCGAGTTCGTAAGTAGCTTCGACTTGCTAAAAATCGGACGGACGATGCGGTTAGTAAAGAGCTTAACAATCTAGAGGTTGCTAATAATGTCGAGGCATCGTTGCTTCCGTCGTTAGAAGAGGGCGTCGAGGCGGAGGCGTTGCCTTAGCCGGTCTATAGTGTTCTTGAAATAAGTCCTAGCGAATAGGCCGGGCTCTAGAAATTGCCTAACAACTTTTGGGACGATCTTATAGCTGCGCTAATAGTTAACGTCGGTGAAAGTCCCGGAGGAGTCCTTAGCAGTTCTTGAGGTAAGTCCTTAGTTCCTACGTGTTGTCTTCGCTAGGGTATCCTTTCTATTTAACTAGGTATTTCTAACCTCTTTTCTCTAGGATTTCTTCTACTTCCTATTCCTAGTTTTCTTAGGACTCGTAGTAGAATGTCGTTTAAAGCGCGGTGTCTAGGTGCGCTAGTTCGAGGAGGGAAACGTAGAATACGGGGTGTACCCTAGCATCCCTAGGTAGTTCGAGTCGGTAGTTAAGTTCGCCTCTTTTCTTAGCGATTAGAAACGGTCCGACCTTTATATAATCTAGTTTCTTTGTTCCTCTCTTGGTTTTTAGGTTCTTCGTTAGGAGATACACCTTATCCCCCGTCTTTAGCTAAGGCGCCGTTTTTAAGGCTTTAAATCTTGTCCTTACTAGAGCTCGCTAAGATTTGGTAATATTTTGTCGTAATTTGCTATAGACGTCCTTAAGTTCGGAGGCTTTAACTAAGGCTTCCTTAGATGCTGGTCCTTCGCGTAGTTCTATAAACAGGTTCGGATCCTTGCCGTAATTAGCGTAGAATAGTAACTCGCTAGTAGTCTCGGAGGCATTGTTGTTAAGCGCAACCTAGGCTATCGGTAGCTTCTCTACCTAGTTGTTTTGGGCTAGGTTTATGTAGTGCCTAAGGTATAGCTCGAGATTTTGGTTTATTCTCTCGGTTTAACCGTCCGTTTCTGGATAGAACGCTGTAGATAGCTTGTGTTTGAGTCCTATTGCGGCGACAAGTGTTTTCTAGTAGTTTAATATAAATTTAGTGTCTCTGTCGGTAATGAAAACCTTTGGTATCCCGTAGTAGCGTATAAGGCGATCGAGCATAAGGTAGCCTAACTACGGGGCCGTAATCGTCTTGCTACAGGGAGTGAAGTATATATACTTAGTTAGCCTATCGACTATAACTAGGATACCGTCGTAGTGTACTCCTGTTACCGGGTTAGGTAACTTAGGAAGATCGGTTATAAAGTCTATCGTAACTTCTTCCTATAGTTTTTCGGGTAGTTCCCGGAATTGTAAGTTACCGTACTTCGCGTAGCGCGAAGACTTGTTTTTATTACAACTAATATACTTCTTAATGTATTCTAAGACCTTTTGTCTTATGTTCGGGAAGGCGAAGTTCCGTCGAATATGTTCTATAGTTCGAGCGACACCTAGGTAACTATAGTCTTCCCCGTCGTAGTAATCTCGAATATAGTCGTTTTCCTTAAGTAGCGGTACTTTGTATTTGCTATGTTCGACTAGGAATTCTTCGTCGTCGTCCCGTAGAACCCGAAGAGTTAAGTTGAACTCTTAAGTCTTTGTACTAAGGCTTCCGTCCTTGTTAACCTTTAGCACCTACTTTAGTTTAGGCTCGTTGCCCTCCGTATAGTCGCTTCGTCTGCTTAGCGCATCGGCGCGCCTATTATCTTTTCCTAGAGTATAAATAATATTAAACTTATATTGTCTAAGTAGCTCTAACTATCGACACTATCGTCTCGAAAGATCTTTAGTAGTTATAAAGAATTGCAGATTCTTATAATCCGAGTAGATAGTTAGTCCTATAGCTCCTTTATAGTATATTCTCTAGTGTCGCAATACTACGACGATCGTAAGTAGTTCCTTGTCGTAGATCTTATAGTTTTATTCCGCTAGCGTTATCTTCCTTAAGAAGTACGCGATTGGGTGTCGATTTCTATTATGCTCCTATATAAGGTAAGTACTAATAGCAAAGTCGGAGGCATCGGTTTCGATAATAACATCTCGTTCTAGGTCGAATATAGCGAGCGTTAGTGCGGATGCACTAAGTTCTTTTAGCTCCTAAAAGGCTTGCTCCTATATCGTCGTCTAATCCTATTAGATATCCTTTTTCGTTAGGTTAGTTAAGGGTGTAGCTATCCTTAAGTAATCCTTAATGAATTTTCGGTTGTAGTTAGCTAGTCCGAGGAATGCTTGAATGTCTCGGACTGTCGTTAGGGTAGGCTACTCTATAATTAACTTAATCTTTTCTAGATCTATGCGAATGCCGTTAACTCTAACGATAAAGCCTAAGAAGTCGACTTCCTTATAGAAGAACTTGCACTTCTCGGGTGCAGTTTTGAAGCCTAAATTGCTAAGGCGTTCGAGTACCTCGCCGACGTGTCTAGCGTGTAATTCTCGAGAACTATTTGTAAAGATAAGCACATCGTCTATATAGGCGATTGCTATAATGTTAAGGACGTTACGTAGAGCGTCGTTAACAACTTCTTAGTATGTTGCCGGCGTATTTGTTAAGCCTATTAGCATAACTCGGAACTAGTATAGTCCGAAGCGCGTTCTAAAGGCTGTCTTCTATTCTTCTCCGGGTGCTATTCGTACCGCGTAGAAGGCGTCCCGTAGGTCGATCTTCGAATACTATATAGAACCCGTAAGTCGGTTCTTTATTTCTTCGATGTTTGGTAGTAGATATCGGTTCTTAATCGTTATTAAGTTTAGTCGTCTATAATCGACAACTATGCGTAGTTTTCCTCCTTTCTTCGGAACAAACATTGAGGGTAAAGCGGCAGGCGATTAGGATTTCTCGATCTATCCCCTAGATAGGTTCTTGTCTATCTAGCTTCGCTGCTCTTCTAGCTCTCGTTGTAATAATGCGTAAAGTAGTCCCTATAGTAGTTCCTTACTAGGCTAGATTGGTATTTTGTAATCCTATAGTCTATATATAGGTAAGGCCGCGAGCCCTATCTCTTCCTAAAAGAGGCGTTTCTATCGTGTGAACTCTTTAGGGATTCCTAGAGGTGCGTCCTTATCCTCCTTCGCTCTAACTTGTTAATCCGGTGGATCTATTCCGGCATCTGTCGAGCTTAGGCTACTACGTAGCTCCTATTTCGGTTGTTAATTAGCTATATATGTATACTGTCGTTCCTTATCTACCGCTAAACTCTACCGGCGTATAGGCTCGATGTCGGTAACGTATACGTATCGCTTAAATATAAGTACTCTCGTTTTCTATTCTATGTGTAGGTTGTAACGTTCTAACTAAGGCGTGCCTAATACGATATCGTGTCTAGCTATAGGCACGACATCTAGGACTATCGTCTCGTAGTGCTGTTGTATCGTTAGGGATAGTAGCATCGTTTTACTATCTACGTCGGGTAGGGATGAGCTATCGACGGCTATTAGCTTGTACCCGCTATTTTTCTTCCTCTAGGTTGCGATCCCGTGTCGTTGTACGAATTAGGCCGATATAAACGTTCCGTTAGCTCCGGAGTCGATTATTGCTATTATTTCGTGCCCTTATATAATGTATTTAGTGCGTAGGACTGCTGCTAAAGTCTGTTAAACATTCGTGTTATTAAGTTCCCGTAATCTGTTCTTACTAACGGGCTCTCCTAGTTTTTCGTCTCTAGAGCTGCTAGAAGCTCGGGGTCCTTAAGGCAGACTTCCTAACTAAGGGGTCTATCCTTAGGCTATAGTGTAATTCTTCCTCGTTCGATACTTGTCGATACTAGTCCTTTAGTCGATAATAATAATTTACCGAAAATCTGTCCCTTCTACACTAGTAGTAGTAGGAGTCTGTAGGCTGTAGCGTGTAACTATTTGTATAACGTAGTCTTGTACTGCTAGATTATCTCTTATTCCGTAATAAGGTCGTTCTACTAGTTTTCCTATATCGTGTAGATCTCGTCGAATCGCTATATAAGCACCTTAACGTAGTCTCGTATGTTCTTACTAATATAGATCCCGTCTAGGGCGTAATATCCTCTAGATCCGTCGAACTTACTTCCTATCGGGGGTATATCTCGTATATAGGTTTGCCCTCCTTCGAGGTTAATTTGTCGATAATCCCAAAATTCCCTCCGTAGGTTGTTAAGTAGCAAGTTAAAGTTGTTTCGATATAGTCGTCGTTTCCCTTATACCTTCGGGAAGACTTCCTCGTGTTATCTAACTATTATAAGAATTATTCGTCTAATTAGTTCTAGTGCGTCGATACTAAAGTTAAGTGTTTCGTTATCGCTATTATTGTCGTCGTCGGTGTATTCGTATTCTAATAACTCGGGCGTGTCCTCGTAACCGTCCTTAGAGTCTAGTATAATAGGGGTTAGCGCGAAGCTTCCCTAATCGTACATTACGACTAGTTGTCTTAATTCTTCTTCGTCGTCGGATTCCTCCTCCTAAGGTTGTTGTGTTTCTTGTAGGGTTGTATCCTCCTACCTAAGTAGAGGTAGAGACCTTCCTCGGGCGTAAATACCGTCGTCTCTGTCCTACTATAGTTGCCGTTGTCGAACTAGTACTAGTTCGAACATAGGGGGCTAATATATAGCACTATTGGATCCCTATAATTCTGTCGAATTAAACTCTCGACGAGGCTTACTCGGGAACTATCCTAAGTCTACCTTGCTCGAGTAGTAAGTCGTATAGGAGTCGTTGTAGCACCCTATCTAGTGTAGTTGTTTGTGTTCGTTATCTAGGTCCTTTCCGACGCTTTCTCCGATCTTTATTATCGTGTCGCGGATGACGTAGATGTCATCCGTAGAGACCGTTCCGAGTAGCTCGAGGAACTTGTTCTCCTATTCGATGATTTCGTCCTAACGATTAGGGTGTCGTTTCCTTATTAAGCTTATCGTATTAGTAATTTCGGATTGCGTTTGTCGTATAGTATTGCTGTTAGCTAACTCCTTACTAACGTGCATTCCTAACTAAATAACGTTAATAGCTTCCTAAATATGTTCGGCAAATAGATTACGTCGTTCTATAACGTTAATCTCTATAGCGTTAACCTCCCTAAGATCCGCCTTGTAGTTCTGCTGTAGTTGTACCTTGCGGCTACGGTAGTCTCGTGCGTAGTGTCCTTCCTTTCCGCACGAATAGTACTTTAGTCCCTACTTCTTACCCTAGGCGTGGTTCTTGCCCTTAGCTCCTGCTCTGTTGGGTTTGCCTCCTCTAAACTTACGTTAAGTAGCGTCGAGTTCTATAGCGTTAGGGTCGCGACGTTGCTATCCTCCGGTCCGGCCGTAGGAAGCATAGCTAATTCGTCCGCGGTCCTAATTAGTATTACGTTTTTCTATGTATCGTTCGTAGAGCATATCGTCTACCTTAATTGCAGCCTCCTACAAATATTCTAAGGTGTCTTAGCGTCCTCCGTATCTTATAAGCTCGTCCTTAACGTTGTCCTTAAGTCCTCGATAGTATATAGATCTTAATGTATTGCCGTCCTATCTAGTACGAGTAGAAACCTCTTTAAACTTGGCGGTGTACTAGGATGCGGAGGCCTTCTGCGTAACGTGTTAGATGTTCCGGATAGCGACTTGCTAATCGTTGCTAAGTCTATAGATTCCCTTAACCTGTTTAGCGAACTCCGAGAAGTCGGCAAAGATTCCGTCTAGGTCTCTGTTCTCGAGTAGGACTATAGTCAATTTAGGACGTATCTAGCTTTAAGCTTCGCCTCGAAGGTAGGATACTGCGATGCGGCAGCGTCGTTGTTTACTTATAATACCTTTAAGGGAGAAGTATAGCATAATCTAGTTTAACTAGTTATCGAGCTTGTTGCGATCCCTATAGAAGAAGTCCGGTTTGGCGGAATACTTTGTCCTGTCTTTATTAGTGGAGGTACTAGCTCGAGTAGTCGAAGCTATGCTAACGTCTCTTTCGTTATTAGGAGCTATTTGTTTGCTTAGGGTACTTACCTGCTATAAGGGTGTTCAAAATGTTATGTACCTGCGGTACAAGGGGGTTAGAGCTCGTTAGACGAGTAAGTTCTAAGCGATAGGTCGGGTAAGTAACTGCTCTAAGGTTTGACCTTTCGGCGGGTTAGTAACTTAGGTTAAATACGAACTACCTATATAAGAAACGCTTATTCTATATATATAGGAGATTCGTGTCTCTACTAATCCGACTGATCGCAGCGCGGTTAGTTTAGTTAGTAGTGTCTAATCCGACTGATCGAAGGAGTGTTAGTCGTATTAGTTGCAGGAGCGGAAGCCTCCGCTCCTAACTTCCTGTCTACTCGCTTATCCCACCAATCGTGTTACAGTGTCCGTAACACTAACTAAGTATATATACTTTATTCCCTATAGTAAGACGATTACGGCCCCGTAGTTAGGCTACCTTATGCTCGATCGCCTTATACGCTACTATAGGATACTAAAGGTTTTTATTACCGATAGAGATACTAAGTTTATATCGAACTACTAGAAAACACTTGTCGTAGTAATTAGACTTAAATATAAGCTATCTATAGCATTCTATCCGGAAATAGATAGTTAACCTAAGAGAATAAACTAAAATCTCGAGCTATACCTTAGATACTATATAAACCTAGCCTAAGATAACTAGGTAGAAAAGCTACTAATAGCGTAGGTTGTACTTAACAACAATACCTCTAAGACTACTAGCGAGTTACTATTCTACGCTAACTACGGCAAGGATCCGAACCTATTTATAGAACCGCGCGAAGGACTAGTATCTAAGGAAGCTTTAGTTAAAGCCTCCGAACTTAAGGACGTCTACGGCAAACTACGACAAAATATTACTAAATCTTAGTAAGCTCTTATAAGGACAAGATTTAAAGCCTTAAAAACGGCGCCTTAGCTAAATACGGGGGATAAGGTATATCTCCTAACGAAGAACCTAAAAACTAAGAGAGGAACAAAGAAACTAGACTATATAAAGGTCGGACCGTTTCTAATCGCTAAGAAAAGAGGCGAACTTAACTACTAACTCGAACTACCTAGGGATACTAAGGTATACCCCGTATTCTACGTTTCCCTCCTCGAACTAGCGTACCTAGATACCGCGCTCTAAACGATATTCTACTACGAATCCTAAGAAAACTAGGAGTAGGAAGTAGAAGAAATCCTAGAGAAAAGAGGTTAGAAATACTTAGTTAAATAGAAAGGATACCTTAACGAAGATAATACGTAGGAACTAAGAACTTACCTTAAGAATTGCTAGGACCTCCTACGACAATTTTAGGACCGGAGAAGTTAATCGCGTTATTAATAAAGTTAAGCGAGGACTATACGGCTAGCGACAACCCTACTATAGCATCGGCTATAGGATAGTCCTCGTCGCCTAACTCTCCCGTAGCTTCTATCTCCGACTTAAGGTACGCGACCTTTATCTTCGCTCGCTTATCCGCCTACTTTAGAATTTTCTTATTCCGTATAAGACGACTAAGGATTATAGATAGTTCTTCCTCGTCCTTCTCTACCTTTTTCTAATACTTCTCGCAAGTACGATCTAGCGACTCCTATAATATGTTTACGTACTTACGCCCTAGGCGGACGTACTCGGAATATCTTAGGCGGGAATTCGATTCTATTATAACGTAATAGTAACTAGAGAAAAGATAGCGCTTATAAGGGATAACGGCAGACTCCCCGTACTATTATATTTCTTAAGCAAGGCGAAGTCGATTCTTAGTTATAAGGGAACTTATCTTCGGATAACGAACTTTAAGGTTACGGGACCCCGCGATTACTTATAGACTAAGCTAGAAATCGCGCTAAGCTATATTAGACCGATTACTACGCGCCGGCGTAATAACAATCCGTTAAGGCAATAGGCTACTATAAGGACATAGGACTATAGACGGGGGATAATATTACGAACATAAAATTTAATTATTAGTAACGAGGTAGGAACTAAAGCCTAAGGCTAGCAGACTAACTCTAGGGCTAGATATAGGATTACTTTATTATTAGGTAATCGAGTAAACTAGATTATAATTACTATAGATAACTATAATCGGGTCGCAATTACCGTTAGTAATCGCGACTATATACGAATCTCCTATATATATAGAGTAGACGTTTCTTATATAGGTAGTTCGTATTTAACCTAAGTTACTAACCCGCCGAAAGGTCAAACCTTAGAGTAGCTACTTACCCGACCTATCGCTTAGAACTTACTCGTCTAACGAGCTCTAACCCCCTTATACCGCAGGTGCATAACACTAGCCTACTATATATAGTATTAGCTTTAATACTATAGATAATTATACCGAGAGACTAGGCGAACCGACTAGTATAGCTATAGTATATAAGCTTAACGTTACTACTAGATCTCCGGTAGTACTTTAGAAACTTAACTAGCTTCGGAGCGATAGTAGTATCGGGCTTTACTAGCTCTTTCCCCGTAGTATTAACCTACTCGATAATACCGGCTAGGGCGAAGGGCGTATATTAGTACGGCCTACCCTTCTATTCGAAGATAGTATTTAGAGGCGATCCCGACGTCTCTAGTATTTCCTAGGCGAAGGTAGCTAGTATAGTAGTAGGGGTAGCTAGTAGGGGCCTACGGGGTAGCGTAACCTTACCCTCTAGGCGCCTACCTCCTAGTACGGAAGGCGACTACGACGGCCTTAGCAACCTACTACGGAGTAAGTCGACGGCCTCGCTACGCCTACGGCCCTCGAAGCTACCTAGCTCTTTAGATATAGCTAGGCGATCTAGCTAGGACGATAGCTTTATACTAGTAGGGTTAGAAAGGTTCCGCCGAGTATACTTAACCGGCGTTTAGCTACCCTAGAGTAGCCTAGAGAAGATAATAGAGCTATCGTTATAGCGCGGGCTTAAGAGGGAGGATCTTAGCTAGGTATCGCGAAAGAAGGGCGAGGATCTTAGCTACGCGTTAGGAAAGAAGGGCGAGGATCTTAGCTAGGCGTCGCGGAGGTAGCTATTTATTTACTTAGAGTACTTACCTACTATAAAGGTATTTAAAATATTATATACCTACGGTATAAGAGGGTTAGAGCTTATTAGACGAGTAAGTTCTAAGCGATAGGTTAGGTAAGTAACTACTCTAAGGTTTAACCTTTCGGCGGGTTAGTAACTTAGGTTAAATACGAACTACCTATATAGAAAACGTCTATTCTATATATATAAGAGATTTATATATAGTTACAATTACTAATAGTAATCGCGACCTAGATTACTTAATTACTTAGTAATAAAGTAATCTTATATCTAGTCTTAGAGTTAGTCTACTAGCCTTAGGCCTTAGTTCCCGACTTGTTACTAATAATTAGATTCTATATCTATAATACTACGAGCCTTACGTAAGGGGCTAATTAGCGCGTACTCTAGGCCCGGCCCCTACCTACTCTAAACGCTTTTCTACCTAAAGGTATTATTAGCGACTATAGTAACTATAGTAATTATTATTAGTTACTATAGCGACTATAGTAACTATAGTAACTATAGTAATTATTATTAGTAACTATAGCGACTATAGCGACTATAGTAACTAAAGTAAGTATAGTAACTATTATTAGTAACTATAGTAACTATAGTAACTACTATTAGTAACTATAGCGACTATAGTAACTATTATTAGTAACTATAGTAACTATAGCGACTATAGTAACTATTATTAGTAACTATAGCAACTATAGCAACTATAGTAACTATAGTAACTATTATTAGTAACTATAGTAAATATAGTAACTATAGCGACTATTATAACTATTATTAGTAACTATAGTAACTATAGTAACTATTATTACTAACTATAGCAACTATAGCGACTATAGCAACTATTCTTAGTAACTATAGTAACTATAGTAATTATTATTAGTAACTATAGCGACTATAGTAACTATAGTACTTATTATTAGTAACTATTAAAAATATATTTAATTAAATAAATAAAACTTTTAACTTATATTATTAGATTAAGTAAATCTTTAAATAGATATCTAAAAGTATATTAGTAGTAAGAAATTTAGCTATATAATTAAATCTTTAACTTTAACTAAAAACAACTCGAATATACTAGACTTACTAGTGTTATTATAGAATTTCTTAATATTAACCCTAAAATATTACTAGTATTTCTATAAAGCTAGCTATTTCTAAGATAAAAAGTTCGCTAGTATCGACGTACGCTAGTATTGACTACAAAACTCGCTAGTACTAATATATAGAACTCGCTAGTATCGACGTACGCGAAAACTAGGACACTCGCTACTATCGATGTGCGCTACTGTCGACGTATACAACTCCCTAGTGTCGACGTAAGCGAAAACTCCGACGCGCGCAAAAACTCGCTAGTGTCGACGTACCGACTTGCTGATGTCGACATAACAAATCTCGCCATGAAAGTCTCTGATGTCGACGTGCGAACCTCGCTGTGTCGACGTGTAAACCTCGCTGGTAACGATGTGCGAGACTCGCGGGTGTTAGTGTCGACGCGCGACACGATCAAGCTTACTTGTCGCTACAGATGCATAACAAGCAACTGTAACATAGCCCACATGACTTCCACCGAACGACTCCCTCGACTGCCAGCTAAGACTTAATATAAGCAAGCGACATGACAACTTTGGATCGGTAGCACATACGAGATCAGCCCCGCAGCCGGCAAAGTCGCTACTCTATAGTCATGCGCGTGACTGCCGCACCTGCCCACCGAACTACTGGAATCTCCGTCACATATGTACTAATTGATATTGCTGGCTGAGCTGCTAGCTTTTCCCAGTACGGTCCGCCGGATCATACGGACACGTCTGGCCTCATACTATATGCACTTTGGCCGACAATACAGAGACCAAGGTGAGGATGGTCGCTTGACCACGATGTCTACGCATGGGTGCGTGTACCTTCATCACGAAGTCCTCGCTTTTAGATGATGCCTCACCATGATATTCGCCGGCCCGCGTTCGCCAGTCGACATTGACAAACGCATATTTGGTCCTCTGTCACCCGCTACGGTTGTTCAAACCTTCCCTCGAGAACTAACCTCGTTGTCCTGATTGCTCTACAGAGCGTCACGCCATGCTTGTCTCCCTGTTCAGCCTTCTAGGCCTTCTGGCCACTTCAGTGTTTGGGCAATCGAGCGCGTATACTGATTCGGCAACCGGCATCGAATTCCTACAGGTAGACGTCAGCGGTGAAGCTGCGCCAGGAGGCTACAAATATGGGATTGCGCTGCCAGCTGTATCGCAGAGCCAGTATCAGAACGAGTTTATTGGACACATCTCCTCCGGCTTAACAAATGGAAAGGGTTGGGCAGCCATATCAGTGGGACCCTCCATGGCCGGCTACCTGCTGCTACTAACGTGGCCGAATGGGAAACAAGTCATAGGGTCGTTCCGATACTCAACGTGAGCATCTCCCACAGTATGATTCACTTAGCAGAGTACCCTTGCTAAGATGGGTTTGTCAGCGGTTTTCTCCAGCCAGATATTTACACCGGCAATGCGACCTTTACGATCATCTCTCAGAGTGTTACTAGCACTGGCTACGACGTTATATTCAGGTGCCAGAATTGCTGGTCTTGGTCGGATAATGGTCAAAGTGGGAGCGCTATCCCACCGACGGCCACCAACGGTAACATCCCAATGGGCTGGGCGCAGCACACGACGTTGCCTACAAACCCTGCTGATCCAAACTCTTTCGTCGATCAACATCAGTACTACGACATTGGGGTCTTCGACAGCATAGGCGGTGCTCGCAACAGCGCATATACCAGCTGGGTCAGTCTTGCGACGGCGACCTCCGTGCCTACGTCAACCTCATCTGTTTCTGTGACTTCTACCGCTTCCGTAGCGACAGCTTGCGCCGCAACGCAGACTCCTTCTTCACAGACCTACGACTACATTGTCGCTGGTGCTGGGGCTGGAGGTATAGCACTTGCTGCTAAGCTATCAGAGAATGGTGGCAAGAAAGTCCTCTTGATCGAGGTAAGGCTGGACTGAAGTCAATGGACTGACACAACGTATACTGACCACTCAATCCTGGTGCTTAGAAAGGCCCGCCCTCCTCCGGTCGCTGGGGCGGCTCCTTAATCTCGAGCTGGAACGCGCCAACCTGGCTCTCCAGTACCAATCTCACTCGCTTCGACGTTCCAGGATTATGTAACGAGATCTGGGTCGACTCCGTAGGCATCTCATGCACAGATGCTTCGTCCATGGCCGGCTGTGTCCTTGGCGGTGGCACTGCAATCAATGCTGGTCTGTGGTGGAGGGCTAACCCCGCGGACTTTGACTACAACTTCCCTGCTGGTTGGCGCTCAAGTGAAGTGGCGCAGGCGATATCGCGAGTGTTTCAAAAGATACCTGGAACCTACTACCCGTCACTCAATGGACAGACCTATCTGAGACAAGGATTCAACTCCATCGCTTCTGCACTCACGGCGGCTGGGTGGACTAGCGTCGATGCCAACGCAAATCCTGGATCCAAAAACCGGACGTACTCTCAGACACCATATATGTTCTCACACGGGGAGCGCGGTGGACCAATGGCGACATATCTCGTCGAGGCAAGTCAACGCAGCAATTTCAAGCTCATCATGAATACTGGAGTGAGGCGCATCATCCGTACCGGTGGACATGCCACTGGTGTGGAGCTCGAGCCTACGAACTCGAACGGACTGTGCGGTAACATCTCCCTTACGGCCAAAGGTCGTGTCATCGTCTCAGCCGGAGTCTTCGGTAGCACCAAGCTTCTATACCGGTCAGGCATTGGCCTCACAGACCAGCTCAACATTGTCAAGAGTAGTGCCAAGGACGGTGCGACCATGATATCCTCCTCGCAGTGGATCAACCTCCCAGTAGGCAAGAATCTTAACGATCACACCAACACTGACGTTGTCATCCGAAACAAAGACTCGGTCTTCTACGACTTCTATGCTGCTTTTCAGACTCCAATCCAGGCTGATGCCCAATCATACCTTAGCTCGCGAACCGGTATCCTGGCTCAAAGTGCGCCGAACATCGGCCCCGTCTTCTGGGAGATCATCACTGGGTCAGATGGTATCCAGCGTCAACTTCAGTGGACCGCTCGCGTAGAAGGAGGTCACGGCTTCCCAGACAACACATCCATGGTGCTATCCCAATATCTTGGCCGTGGTAAGACTTCGACAGGGGCTTTGTCAATCAGGCCGGATCTCTCCATCACGGTCTCGGATTTACCATACAACAAGACCGCTGGCGATAATGATGCCATCGTTCAAGGTATCAAGCATCTTCAAACTGCGCTCGCGAACAACAAGGACATCACGGTCGTCTTTCCCGCTGCGGGTCAGAGTGTCGAGAACTTCGTGGCTTCTTATCCAGTGAGCACAAGTGCTAGGACAGCCAACCACTGGATCGGGACGGCGAGGATGGGCACTGATAGCGGGCTGACTGGTGGTACCAGTGTGGTCGATACAAGCACGAAGGTCTATGGTACCGACAATGTAAGTATCGTTCGTGAGATTACATGTTGTCAGGTGTGCTGATGATCAATTGCAGATTCATGTGGTTGATGCCTCAATCTTTCCAGGTATGATGAGCACAAACCCGTCGGCACTGATCGTCGCTGTCGCTGAGAGGGCTTGGGAGTATATCTCAGGATTGAATTAAGAGGGCATCTTCGGTAGTACAATCGTCGTAGTCTCCTCAGCTTACTCCCGCCAAGACTTTTGGAAAATTCCTCGGTGGATGCTCTTCTGGGGCAGGATCAGTCAGGTCGAGGACATACCCATAGTCCGAATCCGATCTCTGTGTTACCATCACAGAGCAACCTCCAGACGAAGATGTAATCATAGCTGCCGTTCGTAATGATGTTCAAGCCCTACAACATGCAGCCGAGAAGCTACGCTTGACAGGTATGTTAGCCGGCGGCTGAGCACCACACCATCACGGCTATCCTTGGGGCATTCTAGTGATGGTCCGAGGTGACAGACATGTTGAGTGATCTGCGACACGATCATGACTCATGTGGCCGACAGCTCGCGCGTCGCCGTGCTACAGACAGCGCATAATGAGCGAGGAGCGCCAGAGGCAGGACCTTTTGTCCATGACTGTTCCATGGCTTGCCCATATCGTTGTACTCTGTTGGCAAGCACTGATAGGACAAGGATTGGTCGTCGCCACGAGCTAGCCGAGTCCATTCTGCAGAAGTCATCGCCCCTGTAAAGAGATTCGGCCAGTAGTGGAACGTCCGCTTTTCCACGCACTTCACTAAATTCCCAGAAGAGCCGAGTTCGATCGTTCACACGTAAAAGTTTGTGCGCTTTTTACGGATCGTGTGTTGGTCATTAAGTAATATACAATGCGGCTAGCGTACAGGCGGCCATGAGTTTGTTCTAGCAGGGTCGAGGCCTTGCGGCGAGCATGTATAGCTGCACTGAGAGGGTCGTCTATTGTCCTTCTGCACACGCAGCTGACCATCAGACCGACGACGATGTCCTGTGTATCAGATCCCGCATGCTACCCTCTTCACTTCGATCACCCTCATCTCCGTGTTTACCAAACTCTTGGTCGACCACTGTGACAACCCTGATCTCTTTTGTCGAGCTTCCAAGCACATCGAGATCAATGGAGCTATGCCTGCGTGCATAGGCTGACTGCGTCGGCTCATCTCGCCCACTGAGTCCGCGGCCATGGTCATGAAGTGAGATCATGGCGCCCTTATGTGCATTGCTTCGAGTGCGTGGGTCCTGGCCAGAAGGTACTGTGCGATGCGATGAACTGAGAGCATGCGGTACGACTCGTATAAGCAGGGTCCGTAGCGTCGGAAGACACGAGCACATTATGCCGGTATTGATCTCCACGGCGCTCCACAGTGCGGCCATGGCGCCGTGATAGTTCAGGCCATCTTGAAGATGAGCAGCAGCATACAAGGACTCCAAGCGCAATATCGACATTAGGCATGCGAGGAATCCAAGTGTAAAGACCCCCATGAGAGCTGCTTTTGACTTTCGTTGCATATTAAGCCGGTTGATCATTGGCAGAGGTAGGATGACCGTAGCAATATCGCTGATGATGTTGATGGCGGCGTTCGCAAACCTAGAGCTGTCAGTCCGAGCCTCTGTGATTTGTAGCGACGCACCCACCACACTGATTGCTTATCGAAGCATCTCGCAGCAATGATGGTGAAGTCCCAGAACGCCGACACAGGCGTGCAGAAGAAGATAGCGCTCCATACACACCAATTGGAGTAGACTATGACAGCCGCCATAAGAGTGAAGCATGCTATTCGGAAGCCACGCTGCGGGAATATTCGAAGATATTGCAGGATCAACTTAGGTGCCCAGTCAGTATCGGTGGAAGAAGGACAGATGACTGAGTGGCCACTTACCGAGATCTTGATACAGAATAATGCCGCATTATAAAGGATGATCGAAGCATACACTGACTTCACATATGTAAGCTGCTGCGAGGCATCGATCCCAGCATGCCGTCGTCGCTGATCATAGGCAGATTCCAGAATCGTCAACCCGGCGGAACCAATCGAGAAGACCGTCGCTGCTGCAATGAAGGCGTCGTCCCAGCCCGCATTGTGCGCGATCGCAAGTCTAGTGAAAAGTCGAAGAATTGCACAGAGAGTTGCGAGTACCGTAAAGACCACTGTGACCGCGAGAACAGCAATCGGTGAAGCGTCTCCTCCGGATACCATGCTTCTGGTACAGTGCTTAGTGGACTTGGTGACTCCGTCCGATGTGGGTTCCAAGCGATCGGTCTCTTATGATCATAGTGTCCAACGCGCAGAGATTCGAGCAAAAGGTGTAAATCCGATGGCGAGACCTGCCGAGTCAAGACCATGTGTCGCAGGCAAGGGGAGTCGTCACAGGTGCAAGACTCGGATGCAGATTTAGGCACAGCCCAACGTCGGGGATTTTCATTTCGCAGCCGAGAGGCCACTACACATGAAGTGAGGCGCCATCTGCCCTGCGTCTGAATGTTGGTAGCGCTACCACGAGGTGCAGGGACCGTTCGTGCTCCCGCCTATTTGCCACAGGACGAGACAGTGTTAACGTAATCGTATCTGACTCGGCTGTCTAGGTACCTATAGCCTATCGACATGCAAAAGACTCAAGGGGGGCGCAAGAGGCACCTCCTGTCCGACATGGCTGAGATCCTAGCCAGTACCACAATGATCTGATGTCTTGGGCTTCCATCAAGATGCGGAGTGCATGCGGGGGATGGAAATAGGCTGACGCCACGACAATCGGACATCGAGGTTGTTTTCATTCTTAGCCAGAGCACAGACGCTCGAAGAGGCTATCGCAGACCGCCAGGACAGCGCTCGAGGGTGATGCTTGTGCTGCGTGCCATTGTCCAGGTAGGACTTTTCTTCTTCTCGACTTGACGCTGAGGATGAGATCCGTCCTTACCAAGCGAGTCGCCTACATGGCCGGACCGATTGCCTCTCTTCCGCTCATATGAGCCGACCATTCTTCTACACCATATGGTAATGATGTGGTAGGCTGTCAGTCTTCCCATGCCGCAACGACCACGCAAGATCTCCTGCGCACTGACAGTCAGTCCACCATCCGGGTGAATGGGTCACGAGCCACTCCAGCCGTGTCATCTCAAACAGCACTTGCAACCCAATCTCGCTTGAATATTGAGGGGTAAACATCGATCTGGTTGTTCAACTCGGCGATCATAACTCCTGCATGAAAACTGTTTCATACATGCCCGTCCGCCAAGTCGCAATCCAGACGCCCTCTGGCGTTCGGCATGCGGGTAGATGCGATCCGATTTGCTTGCTTCTTCCATCTCCCGAGCTGGGTTCCAGGATCCCCGTATCCCAAGCTGCCAATAGCCTTTCGAGTTGCGGCCGTCGCATGCACATGTCGCATGTTACAGTGGCGGTGGTGGCTCGAAGAGAGTGCTCCTGGATGCCGTTCACGAGTCATGGCACCATCACTCCACCTATCCTTCTCCTCTGACTTCTCTGGCTCATCACGATCTGGCAAAAGGCCACACGACCACTGAGCAGCCACTGTTTACGAACGCCTAGGCCGATGAGCAGCCTCCTGAAAAGCATGTGTCCTCGGTCATCCTTACATACGGTATCTGCCTGGAGTCGAAAGGTTCGCAAGCAGCATCACCTCAATGACACAACTATGTCGTTCCAACTCGGATTCGATCGGTCATATGTCAACGTTGAGAATTTGTGTAGAGTGACGCCGTTATGGCCACTCAATAGATTACAAGTCGCTCAAATGATGAGTACCTACGGTCTGGCTAAGCATTCTACAGGTGGTGTCAGCGCGAATAAGAATCTTGCAGCAGTGATACCTGATAAGCGAATATCCAACGCTATTGACGTACGATATGTACCTGATGGTCGAGATACGTTCCTGCCTATATAAGCCACCCGGAAAAGCCAACTAGTAAGGCGGAATTGTCCTCCGAATGACTTAGACGGTTGCGCGTATGAATACAAGACAAGACCGTTTGGAGAAGATTGCAACGACTATGAACATAAATGGTACTGCATATTTCTATGATCAAGCCTCAAGCAGCCCGTCTGGCAGTAGTACTCATCAACGTGATCTTCTTTCCCTTCTTGCCGCCCTTCTTGCCACCTCCACCGGTCTTCTTCTCAACAGCCAGCACATCTCCCGGGCCTACCCCAAGCGAAGCCATCTCAGCAGCTATGTGTGCGTCAGCATTACCATCCAACAAATCCTTCTCCCAGCCCTGCAACCACCCGTCATCGCGTTGACTGAACTCATTATCCATAGGCAGCGAAGCAAAGTCCGGTTCACCATTCGATGCGATGGCCGCTGTGCCCCAGACTGTACGATGCATAGATGGAGAAGAAGAAGGGGAAGCAAGTGAGCTGAACCCAGCACGGTCGGTTGGCGGAGAGGTTGCTTCGTTGCCGCCGGTCGTGGCATCATAGAAATGGCTGACTGTTGAGGGCAGAGCTTCCCATTCTGTCGAGAGAGTTGGATCTTCGCTAAGCGGTGGAGGAACGTGTCGAGTGCGCCGGATGTGTGCCAAGTCTTTCTCGGCCATTTTCTCGATCCGTACTCGTTCCTTCTCCTCACGAGCTTCCTTTTCATCGTGCTTCTTCTTTCTACGATCGAGCATGGGCTGATACTCAGCTAGTATAGATGGTGGTACGGTATCCGTCCAATCACATTCCAAAAACCCAACTTCACAGCCATAAGGCAGATGTGCCAAGTACTTGATGCGTTTACGAAGTTCATCGTCCACGATGTGGCCGCTGCTGATGCGTTCCACGCGAGGTAGGATTGAGGATGGGAAAGCGGCGTATGGGCCAAATGCTGACTTGAGAATGCGGATATCGAGTGGACTCAGGTAGAAATGTAGTGGGGCCTGGTAGAAAAGATACTCATTGGGTTCGGGCTTGGGCGCGAACTGTCGTTGTCTCAGTTCATGAATCGTGCGTGGTACATCCGAGGCGATAGTAGCTGCACCTTCCTGCGTCTCGATGATTTGTGGCGGTAGGGCTGCGTCGTTCGCATGGCGCTGAAGGTACATGTCAGGGACTCCTTCATCGCTATCATTAAACTGTATCGGCGGTCTCGCTTCTTTCTGGACTAGTTGTTCAGGCTTCTTTGGCTGCTCAGGCGGGCTACCAATACCCTTCACCTTCTCCTTCGCTTCTTGAAGCGTACGCACGGCTCGGCTTGTCCACTCAGCGTCCTCACCGAACATTAATTCGTCCTCTTTTTCCTGCTGTCGTATCGCTGCGATTGCTTCTTCGTACTGCTCATTGATATACTGCTCGCTGCCTTTCATGACACGAGCATAGTCCATTGCTTCCGCTGCGAAGTACCATGGGATGGCATCGCCTTTAGCAATGACATCGGTTCCGTCGCGAGGCATACCTAATGTATGACCTGCCTTCCGTCGAACCAGACGAAGGACGATATCCGAACCCTCCTGCAGATGGTCTGCTTCTTGTCCAGCATACCACCGCACTGGCCGGGTCTCGGAGGTGTAGATGCTGTCCTCACAGATGGGACACTTCTTCCATCTTGCCCGCTTCTCGTGGTGATTTGGCTCGTTGTCGCTATGCATGTATCGAATGAGGCATGGCAGGCAGAAGATATGACCACACTTCGCCATCCTTGGTGCTACCGGCTCGCCAAGACAAATCGGACAAGAAGCCTGCTGTGAGATTGGCGAGGCGATGACCTGCAGTACCGCACTCCAGTCCAGGTGCACGTCAGCATCGGTGGCCTGGGCAGCGTAATCACCCAGTGGCGTCACGATAAACCGATAATTGGCATGAATGTATCGCGCCTTGTCCACAGCATGATACCCACTGCCCATTCCCCACCCAGCACCACGCGCTCCATAATTACGTCGCGGAGCATTGTAAGAGTGTCGGTGATGCTGATTTTGCTGAGGCCGCGGTGGCAAGGCAATATTCATCAGGTGGGTGATATCGGCCTGCTTGCCGCGTCTCCCAATGTTCTGCATGGCGAGCCTCTCATCGTCGTCCAGCAATCCACTGCCACCCTTCTTCCCCGCCTTGTGCTTGGGCTTGCTTGCCTGGCTGTTTCGTGGCGCTGCTTGTGGGCGGGTCGGGGTTGGGAAGCGGCCTCCAGAAGTGTTGTTGAAGAATGACTCGGCTCGTGATATACCAGGCGAGACTTGAGCGATGGCGTTGCTGGCTTTGCCTGGCAGGTTCGACGAAGCCTTGGCCAGAGCTGGTGGCTGGCTCATCTTCAAACTCACGATTGATGACGCGCTTCACTCTCTCCTCTCGGCGGGACCGTTCTCAGCGAAGAGACGTGTGCCGATCTTGTCGATTGCCTGGCTGTGGGCTGCTATATCGGTAATGTGATCTGACAGCTAAGGTCGTAGTACGTCTTAGCAACCCAAGAGGGAAGCCTGAGGAGGGAAGAGGGAGAAGGTTGGTGATGAAGATGGATCGAGCGATGACACAGCGCGGGGGTTCAGAACGGGTGTTTCCGGGCTCGATCTATTTGCCACAACAACGAGAGCTTCCTACAACCACGTGCAGCAGCACGTATTGATGATAAACGATGCGGTGGTCTCAAGTGCCACTTTAGCTCGTAGATCCACTCGCTCTCACGTTGGCCACGAGTAAGGCTGCGGCCGGTCTGCAATGCAAGACTTGCATCCGGCAAGCATCTTCATCACAAAGACACCAAGCAGATCCCGAGCGTCGACATGATGGCGGACGATAAGAGCGACCCCTACAACACCTCTTCGGGTTGAATGGATGGAGATGATGACAAGTCAGAATATCGAGCTGAGGACGTCGAAACGTGTCATGACGTTTTTGTTGTTCAGTGCACACAACTTGGTCGCGACGAAACACACGCAGATCAGCCGTACCGTACAACCAAGCATGGTGATGAGCACCTGGAAATGTATGAATGTCAACAAAAATCTTGTATGACATCCGCTCAACTCGGTTTGCCAAGTTCAAAGAATTCTCTGTTTCTGCTTACGGGTCAACCACTTCAGCAGATAGTGTCGCCGATGAGGTCGATGGCACATTCGATGGGCTTTGAACGCATCAGATCACATGGAAGACGCCGTGTCAGAGCGCACTGAAGTGCTCTCGCGACAGTAAAGGTATTGGTAGTAGCGGGACAGCCCTGTCATGGTTCTCTGCTTGTATGATCTCCTAAATTCTATCTCCTTCGCAACCTGCTATCAAAGTCTACTCAAACTCCCAAGCAGCCGGCTCAGTCTGATTGACCGTCAGTGCATCGAAGCTCAAGCAGCCATCAGGCAGGGTAGCATTCGGTATAACAGCATAGACAGGCCAAATGTTACCGTCCTGGCATGCGAGCAATTCGAAGGCGAATCTCAGTCTACCAAGCGTTCCACCGTACTCGACAGACCAGCCCACAACAGCAGCACCTTCTGACATTGCTGCCGAGTGGGGGATAGTATACTTGAGAGCACCAGTCTGAGGGTCGGCGTAGACCTGGGAGGTTGTAAGGATATGTCTGAACAATGGTTCCTAAGATAGGAGGGAAAGCTCACCTGCTGGCCACCTGGTACCGCAGTACCCAGCTCCAAAGTGCTGGCGTTGCTGTTGACCGCGAAGTTGGTCTGGCCATGATTCTCAGGGCAGCCACCTAGTTCCCCGACATTGGTAGGGCAGTATGCTAAGGCTTGGCCACCCAGGTAGATTGTTTCGTTGCCGGCATTCATGGGAAGATATTGGATTGCTGAGCCTGAGCGTGCGGATGTGACGCCAAAGTACTGAGCGGAGGCGAGAGAGCTGCTGAGGGCCGCGAAACTGATTGCTGACTTCATCTTGATGGGTTGGATATACTTGGCGTTGGAGTTTTGCCGGAAGGGTAGATCTTATTTTCGTGGCGACGAAGAGACGATGGATGAGGATGGTATGATAACTTGATGTTCTGATGTGCTGATGAAGAGTCGAGTAATCTTGTGGAGAGACCTACCTATATACCTATTCATGACATGGCGAGGAAAACAGTTCGTGGGTCCATCATAATTGTGATACTAGCTCCGCCCTCTCGTATGCTCAGGTGGTATCGTGATTATTCTATACATGCATACTGATTCGTATTGCAAGCACTTCTAGTCAAGACAATGTCTTGGTAGGCAAAGTATGAGGCTCGAAACGAGCAGCAAGTTCGTATCTGCTCAATACCGCGGAAGTGGTTGCTTGGTGTGACGTCTGGTTTGCGTAGATCCTTCGCAAAATAGATTAAGTGAAGTTTGAAGTTATCCGAAACACGACCGCCAGTCGCCGATGTGACATTTTGTTTAACCGGCAAGGGTACATGTATCTTGCATACACTAATGAGGCTCGTATTTTTCAATTCATGAGTCCACACCTCATACATCCGCTCCGTTCCGAAGCCACAGAAGGGAGGAAGGACAGGGCACCGCAGCAGACGTAGACGTTGAATGGCGACCACTACAGGATGACATCGAAGCTCGATAGTAGACATCTACGTGAGGGGATCGACTCTGCTAGACAAGGTGTCCACACATACCCAGCTTCACCCTTCCAGCTGGTGTCTTCCTTGCACATCGCTCGGAGACCGTCCCTCCTGTAGAACAATAGATGCTCTTGCAAGTAACACCATTCTGAGTGAGCATAACATGTTGATCGTCCTTCAAGAGGTGATCTCATTATACGTTTCTGGTACATACCAAAGCCAGCGTAGCAACATCCACCCAATTAGCAGCCCAGTACCCAGTACTCCAGAAGCCTAGCAGACATCCTCAACCTCACCACCATCGCCTTCCCTGGGTCCAAGATCACCACTCAACGTCCTGCCAAACAGCTCACGTAAAATCTGGAAGCATATCCCAGCCAAGGCAGGGTCGTATCGTCCCTTGCTGAGCTCGTCACGAATGAAAGCGTGCTGTGCCCACGCCATTTCGTAAAAGCTGAAAGTCGTGCCACTCTCGTGTAGTGTCTTGCGGATGAGGTCACGACCATCTGGAGGGACATGGTTGTCACGTTTGCCGAAGATCTGGGGGATGGTGGTCAACTACAGTGACATGCTAGTGGGTAAGTACACGAACGTACCATTGCCAGCTCGCCATGAATATCCTTGATACGATCAAGCGAGTCATCCTGCTTGCCTTCGCCAAGGCTATGTGAGTGGATATCGGTAGCGAAATAGCAGACCGCCGCCCTGATGCGCTTATCCATAGCACAACGGAACGCCAGATGCCCACCCAAACACATCCCAGTCGCACCAATGCGTCCATTACATTTTGGTAGACTGATCAAAGTATCGATACTGAGCGTGGCATCTTCGTCGTAGGCCGAGAGCTTCTTCTCGATCTTCCAGGCATTGCCTTTGTCCGTCCCAGGCCCGTCGTAGGCTAGTGCTTCCGGGCCCGTGAATTCGTGATAGCTGCTAGGTGCCGCCACCACATAACCATGGCCAGCGATTTGCCGGGCGAAGCGCTCGACTGGTCCGGTGACTGTAGAGCCGTGAGTATTGTGTACTGAAGGTAAAGGAGCTCAGACTTGGGACTGGCGGCATCAAGAGCTTGGCAGGAACGTCTACTCACCCTGATAGATCTCACTAAAGACTACTACACCGGGAAACCTTGCTTTCGGATAATTCGGAATGGATGGGGCGAAGAGGAAAATGCCTACCTTGCTGTCAGAAGATGGCAGCCGTTGGGTATGCGTGTTGGGAGGTTGATACGCATATTGCCGCCATGCTGGGTAGGTACATCTTTATGCGTCTCGACGATGAGCATGATTGTGGTGGTGGTCCAGATAGAGCTCGTGATAGAATTTGATTACTCCTGCCGTGCTAAGAGGATGTCTCCTTGTAAGGATCTCAATGGCGGCGAAGGCTGCTGTGGCAGTAATTTGGCTATTCTGGATCGACGCCACGTGCACGGATCCACAGTTCCCGGACTTGAGCTGCGGCTAGCGTTACGTATGTTCATGCGCGTAGCATTCAAGGACATGTGAAGCAAGCACTGAGACATATTCCCCAACGCTCCGACTTTCCATACACACCATTTACATACCATCATGTCAGGCGAGTTCAACAGGAACGACGTCGATTTCGACCGTGTTGCGGACCGCAATGGCTCCCTCGAGCCCGATAGTCCCGACCTCAGCCATGCGCCGACCAACGGAGGCTCAACAGTGGGAAGTGTCGACGATGCGCCCGTACCAGTGCCAGTGCCAGCCTCAGCATCGGCGGCCAGGGAGACGCCAAAAGCAGTCGACGATGTATTGTACAGCGACATCGGCATTACCACCCTCCTGAACCGGCTCAAGCAATCAGTCGCATCAGCTCGTGACTTTGCCAGCTTCCTGCAGAAGCGGAGCAAGCTGGAAGAGGAGCAGGCCTCTGGGCTCAAGAGGCTAGCCACTGGTCACATCGATGCGCTGAAGAAGATTGAAATGCGAGGTGGAAGCTATTCCTCCCAGGTCACAGAGGTGATGCGGGTGCATGAGCGCATGGCCGACAACGGGATGCAGTTCGCCTTGAGCTTACACCAGATGCACGAGGATCTCAATACTCTGACTACCAATATGGAGCGAGGGCGGAAGACGATCAAGCACGAAGGACTGGATGCCGAGACTCGAGCAAGTCAGGCTGAGGCCGCGATGCAGAAGGCCAAAAGCAAATATGATGGCCTAGCTGATGACTTCGACCGCGCCAAGACTGGAGACACGAAGGGCTCGCGGCGCATCGGCTTGAAAGGACCGAAGAGCCAGGAGCAGTATGAGAGTGATTTGCAACGGAAGCTCCAGGCTGCAGACGCTGACTACGAGGAGCGGGTGCGCCTGGCTAGGACGCAGCGAGAGCTGTTGATCAGCGATCATCGGCCAAAGGCTGTACGACAGCTACGAGAGCTGTGCCGAGAGTGCGATGCTGCTCTGACACTGCAGCTACAGAAGTTCGCAACATTCAACGAGAAGTTACTTCTTGGCAATGGCCTAGCTGTTTCTCCTCTGACGGCCGAGAGTGGTACCCACAAAAGCCTTCGGGACGTCATTACAGATATCGACAACGAAAAGGATTTCCACAGCTTTGTCGGCAGTCACGTCAACAAGATACCCGCCCGACCGAGTGAGATCAAGTATGAACCACACCATACTCTGGCGTCCAAAACACAGCAGCCTACGAGCCGAAGTGTATCCACAAACGCGCCTACTATACAGCCGCCGGTTCGAGAGCCAACTCTCAACATCAACACTGGCCCTACATCGCAGCCTACCTCCATGAACAGCAGGTACTCCACGCAGCAAGCACCTCCTGGCCCATTGGTAGCACCCAGTCAAGGCCAAGCATACAGTCAACCCGAGTACTCGGCGCCAGAGCAACGTAGTTATGGCCAACCCCCGGCGTCGTATAGGCAAGCACCATCTCAGGCACAGCCGCAGCCGTCCTCGCCATATCAAAGCCAGTCTTCGCCTATGCAGCAAGATAGCTATGCCGCGCCACCTTACCCTACACACCCATCTGAACGGACCAACTCCAGCTTCGTGCCACAACAGACCACGGGCATTGTCTCCTCGCCATCACCACCACCACTGCAGCAGCAGCAGCAGCAGCAGCCACGAAGCCAGTACACCAAGCCACCTCCATCGGCAGGCGGCGCAGGTCCCATGTCACCAGCAGGGGCCAATCTACCACGCCTCCGTCCAACATTCGGTATCAGCCTACAAGAGCTTTTTGATCGCGATCAAAGTGCCGTTCCACTAGTAGTCATTCAGTGTATACTAGCGGTGGATCACTTCGGCATTGAAACAACAGGCATCTACCGACAAAGTGGGACGTCCAGTCATGTGCAGAGACTGATAGGGCAGTTCGATCATAATCCTAATAGTAAGTCTTATCCAAACACACCACAACCCTAATCAGAGAACTCGTACTGACTGTTTTCACAGCCGTGGACTTTCGCAACCCCGCCGCCTTCTACCACGACGTAAACATCCCAGCCTCGCTACTAAAACACTTCTTCAAACAACTCCCCGACCCGCTCTTCCCCAACAGCAGCTACAACGCCTTCATAGACGCCGCCCGCCTCGAAGAACAGACTCAACGTCGCGACGGTCTCCACGCTCTCATCAATGAGCTTCCGGACCCGAACTACGCCACCCTTCGCGCGTTGGTATTGCATCTGCACCGGGTAGCGATGAACGAGAGCAAGAACCGCATGGGATCCGGGAATCTGGCGGTGTGCTTTGCTCCTTCTTTGATGGGGACGGGGAGTGGAGGGCAGATTGCGGATGCGGGCTTGCAGGCACGGGTGGTGGATACTATTCTGATGAATGCTACGGCGATTTTCGATGAGGATTAGTTGTAATGTAATTAGTGGATAAAGTGGTGGGGCTGTGAGCTTTTAGGTTGATGTGGGGGAAGATAGACGAGCAAGCATAGTGTAATACTCTGCAATCCAATCCAGTAATTTCAGCGTTTTCTTCGCCACTGCCATCTATTATGTTGAATCTTGCTGTCAGGGGAGCGAAACGACAGGGGGCTCGGAGCGGAAGCATTATGTTCCGTCTCATATGCGATCATCCTCAAAAGTCGTCCAGTGATTCTATGAGCGAGTCGACGAGCTTCATTTCCAGCCTTCCCAAGATATCATCACTCAGCATACCGAACTCCCATCTTCCATCTCGAAACGTGCTCCAGACCGAACCATCAACCTCCCAACAATCGCAAAACGACTCCTTGAACAGGCGAATGCGATCACGATCATTATAGCCTCCGATCACCGCTAAACCCTTCCTCACGAGTTGATGGTTGCGAGCACCTCGCCGTCATACACTGGCGCACAGCCTCGACACCAAAGTCTCGACGTGAAACCCTTCACTCAATCCACCGAACTAGGCCAGGTAGACCCAGGCCGAGCACAAGATGCAGGCGAGATAATACCCATGCCTGCCAACCCGGCAGGCTCGGTGAAAGAGAGACGACCATGGGCGCATTTTGTAGCAGGAGGTCTAGGCGGCATGACCTCCGCGACCCTCACCTCTCCCCTCGATGTCCTTAAAACGAGACTCCAGTCGACATTCTACCAAGAACAGCTAGCTGCTGCGAGAACGGCAAAGGGTCTACCGGCTCCGCATCAGCTACCCCTTATGAGAGCGGCGTGGATGCATATCAGCGAGACGGGGCAGATACTGGCACAGATACCTAAGGTTGAGGGGTGGAGAGCATTATTCAAGGGTCTGGGACCGAACTTGGTGGGGGTGGTGCCCGCGCGAGCGATAAACTTCTGGGCTTATGGGAATGGGAAGAGGGTGATATCCAACGCTTTGTTTGATGGAAGGGAGACGGCGCTGGTTCATTTAATGAGTGCGGCGAGTGCGGGTATCATCACAGGCACGGCCACGAACCCCATCTGGCTGGTCAAGACGCGACTACAACTCGACAAGCAGAATTCCGGGCCTGGAGGACAAGGGAGACAATACCGTAATGCGCTGGACTGCGTGGTCAAGACCGTGCGACAAGAAGGCATCCGTGGGCTCTATCGTGGACTCTCGGCCTCCTATCTGGGTGTTAGTGAAAGCACCCTCCAATGGGTCCTCTACGAACAAGCCAAGCGCAGTCTCGCCCGGCGACAAACCGACCTCGTGCGCTCTGGCCGCGAACCCACATTCACAGATCGTGTAGTCCAATACACAGGCCAACTAACAGCAGCCGGCGGGGCCAAATTCGTTGCAGCGCTCATCACCTACCCGCACGAAGTTGTGCGGACACGATTACGACAAGCACCACTGGATGCGAGCGGGCGGGTGAAGTATACTGGTCTTTGGTCCTGCTTCGTGACGGTTTTCCGGGAAGAAGGGATGGGAGCGCTGTATGGGGGTTTGGTGCCGCATATGTTGCGAGTGGTGCCGAGTGCGGCGATTATGTTTGGGGTGTATGAGGGGGTGTTGAAGGGGTTGGGGGAGAGTAGTGCTGTGTAGAGTCTTGAATCTGGTGGTGGTGGTGATGGCGGTGGTGGCGATAGTGGACTGCCGGGGGAGGAGTTATATGAGTAGGGTGCTGGAGGGTGACGCTTCGAGATGAGGTTGTGTGATGGGAGAGATAGACACCGGCAGGGCTCAAAGGGCTTGTTTGTGCTGGAGTGGCAAACTTCATGTATTATATACTACACTCACAATATACTGTAAAATACTAATGCTAACGTGGGAACTGATAAAGACGGAACTGATGGCGAAAGGCCTGATGGAAACAGAAGTGTTTCCCGATACCATTTACTCGACAAAGGCTGGCTGTTTCTTGTCTCGCGTGTTGATGCAGTTGGTGAACGACGAGTAGTGAAACGAGCCTGTTGCAACCATGACGTGTCGTGCTGTGGAGGAGGTAATGCTGACTAGCTGCAACAGAGGTAGTCAACCAACTCACTCGCTCCTGAGAATGAGCATTGATCCAGACTGGTCTCTCAAGCTCTTCGTCGTCAACAATGCATTCTCCGCGTACCCTTATATCGTGGCGCGTGTCAAGAATCAAGGGTGGCTGACTCCTCCGGGGAAAGCAGAAGCAGAAGCAGACGCACAAGGCGTGATGGACGTGTGTGGGTGGGCCAGTACTACTAGTGTGGCGTCGCGAAGCTGCGCACTAGACATGGGGTCAAACTATTGCCAATTTCATGTTCCTGTGGCGAGGCAACTGATTATTATTTGGGGCAGAAGATTTTATGACAGTATACCTAGCATTGAATGGGGACTTGTAAGAGATTGATTGACCACTACTGACATTCTTGACGAGCAACAATTAACGCACATTTGGGTGTCGTTCCTGGCCTGAACGGTTGTGGCCGCGGCCGCGTGGCGGGGAAGTGGAGCAAGAGCAAGAGCAAGAGCAGTACTGTAGCAGGAGCAAGCAGGGAATCGTAAGCAACCTAAGGTTTAAAAAGGACCCGCACTGGCCAGCATCCAATTATTATTCTAGCGAGCTTGTGCCGTCCCGCACTACTGCTGCTGCTGCCCGTCTCCTCGACTACAGCACCACCTCCATCTCGACACCACGCACTCACCCACCCCACGCGCAGCTTCCCTCGTACACGTGGTACTTGACATTCTCGACCGTGCGCCATTCCCCATTCTCACCATCATGCGCGATTAGCAAGAGCAAGCTGGGACAATTCGGGGCGCGCGTCCTCCTACGACCTCCAGGATTTCGAGACTGGCCGATACACCTCTCTAAGCTCTCGAGTCCTTGTTTGCGCGGCCAGGAGACATCCATACATCACATGACGGCCGACGACTAGGGACGACATCATTACGCTTGCGATACCACGCTTGGTACCCACCCGGATAATAACTTGAGACCTCCTTCCTCTTTCGTCAGCGAGCACCAGTTAAGCCACCTCTCATTCTTCAAGGCCCACAAAGGAGTCGTCATACCAAACCACACTCGTTTGATCTCACCATCACACCACCGCCACCATGGGTCTTCTCCGCCCGGCAACCCCTTTATCCGTCATCTTCTTCGTCGCCTTCGTCCTCCTCCTGCTATCCACCCTCAGCACGCCAATCATCCACGCCATCCCCCTCGGCGCATTTCAAGGATATAATTTCGGCGTCTTTGGATACTGCAAGGGTGATCAATGTTCCGGGTTTAAGATTGGCTACAGTACAGGTAAATGCAGTAGACGATTATTACTTGCGTGGACTGGCACTAATACACTCCAACAGATAATTTATTCACCGGCCCAAACGCCAATGACTTCACACTACCATCCTCCACCCGCCACTCGCTCTCCGCCATTCTCATCGTCCATCCGATCGCCGCATTCTTGGTCCTGATATGCTTTGGTCTGGCTTGCGCGGCACACTTTCACTCGCCCTCGCACTCTCCTCGATATCTGCTCGGTCTTCTGATCCTCACCGTCCCGACTCTACTCGTCACGCTTCTGGCCTTCCTGGTTGACATCCTACTATTTGTACCGCACATGCAATGGGGTGGCTGGATAGTGCTCGCAGCTACCATCTTGATCATCGCGTCCAGTGTCGTGACGTGTGCTATGCGGAGAACTTTGGTCAGCCGCAAAGCAAGGAAGAAGCGGATTGCGGAGAATGCCGAGATGAATGGCGCAAACTACTACGAGAACATGAATCAGAATCGTCTGATGGCAGATGAGCTCCCACGAGCAGACAGTCCACCTCCTATGAGTGGCACAACGGCTGCCGACAAAGCAGGCGTGGCTTCGTTCGCGACATTCGAGATGAAGCACACGAACAGTGCAGGCAGCGGAGAAGGCACCTTACCCAACAATAACGACGATCGGACACCTTTGAACCCAACGCGGGAGCAGAGCATCAGATCCGCGAGCACTGGACGAAGGCCATACGGACCGCAAGGCGGTGAAGATATGCCACCGATGCCACATGGGAGACCAAGCATGGAGAGCAATGGCAATGGCATGGGTGGTAGACCAAGCCGAGATCAATATGGCAACATCATACCTGCTGCGGCTGCGATGGGTATGGCTGGCGATCTACCTTCACCTGGTCTCAGACATCAAGGATCGCAAGGCAGCATGGGCTCGAACAGATCAGGAGGCTATCAGCGTGGTGGGAGAGCAGGCTATGGCCCTCCTGGTCGGGGCTACGGTCCTCCGAGAGGTGGATATGGTGGCCCACCTAGAGGAGGCTACGGACCCCGGGAAGGCTTCCGAGGCCAAGGACCTCCACCTCCAGGCTGGCGAGGGCGGGGTGGATATGGTCCGCCACCAGGCATGATGCGTGGAGGCGGTCGACCTGGACCGCCACCTGGATATGCTGGACCGCCTCCCAACGACGGATATTACAGTGGTCCTCGATCTGGTCCTGCAAGCCCGACAATGGACGGGCCGCCACCTCCGATGCATGACGAGTTTGTGGCTGGGCCCATCGGCCAAGCCATCGAGATGGATGAGCGTCATGGGTCGCCACCCATAGCAGGGCAAAGATCGGAAGTGGCTTCCCCATATGGCTTGCGAGACAGCGACGGTGATGTCGCTGGTATGGTGGGATTGCAGCAAGGTCGGAACAGCCCGATGCGACGAGAGAGTGAGCGCAGTAGTGCTATGCGTAGTACGAGCGACTACAGCGATCAGTATGTTCTGCTGCACGAAAGCGGTGATCCAGAAAGCTTACAGATTAACAGCACATACGTCCCGCCTCGAGCACAATGGCAGCAGCAACCACCGCCAATGCATCACCAAGATTCCGACTCCTCGCGAGGGCTTTCATCAACCGCTGCCCCTTCCTCTCGAGCCTTGCCGCTCTCACCAGTAGCAGGCTCACCACGCTCACCCCTCGGCATGCACGCTCCTCACCACGCTCGCGGCGGCTCAGACGCCTACTACGAAGACGTCGACCCGCGCTTTGCAGTCGACCCAGCCAGCGAAGTCGGCCACAGCGACCACGCAGGACCACTGCCCACGGCCCTGACACCAGGCGGCTATGGTCCGCCTTACGCAAACCAACGTATGCCTACCCCTACCAATACCACCACCCAAGACCCGAACCTCCTCCAAGCCCCTGCCCGCACCTTTCACAATAATTCCGTCGCACCACAAGATCGCTCCAACATTCCCAGCTATGTCAGCGGAACGAGCGTCGGAGCTGGAGATGCGAGTTCCGGGAGTGCCGTCGTTGCTTCTGGAGTCGACACTGACAATGCCCATAGCACACCGTCTCTAGATCGACCGCCCTCCGATGGTCTCGTAGCAGGAGGATCCAACGGGACCGGACCGGATAATAGTTACGAGAACCTGCCCATGGGCGCCAGGTCTCCGGGCGAAGGCAGCGAAGCTTCTCATTTCACCAGCATTTCTCAACGGCCTATCAACCCGGACTGGAGACCGCAGGGTGGAAGTGCCTACGGAGGCAGCATGATGGGCCCACCGCCCAGCTCCGCGAGCGCCGCGCAGAGGAGACGGGAGGATGTGATTCTGACCGCGAACCCGGATTTCGCCTTACCGGGCATGAGTCCTATTGGTCGAGGTCGAGGCAGGGGGAGAGGGGGAGGAATGGCGGGGATGAGTCGGATGGCGTCGCCCCCGATTCAGCCGGCTATGGTGCCTGGTGGTCGGTACCCGACGGATATCTAGACGATGTCTGCTTGTGAGTCGAGGGTGGGGATGATGACGGTGGTGGCGAAGTGATGGGCTGGCTATGCGCGGTAGCTGTTAGATACGAGACGGACTGTGGATGCGAGGCGAAAATGGATGGATCGGGGAGAGCTGTTCTTTTATGTGTACAGAGAGCTTCGAGACCAACAGCGGCGGCGACGCAGGAAGTGGATTTGCTTTCTGCCCGCAAGGTGTTTGGCGCGTGGAGAAGAAAGTGTAGATACACCAAATGGCGGGTTAGGGGCAATACTGGGTAGTAGCAGCGGTTTGTTTATACAACGCTGTGTAACGGCCGCTTTATGTGGCGATGCTTTTATATGTTAGTCGCCCTCTGAATTTGCTACCTTGTTTCCGGCGATGCTCAAGTCAAGAGCGGAAAGCAAAAAGCAGAAAGCAAAAACAAATCGACCTCCTCCTGATCCTTCGTCCCTAGCGAAATCAGCGGTCGTGAGGTATGACCGCTTTTGAGCTTTGCAGTGCCTTACACGCCCACTGCTTCCTTCGTTCATGAAGGCATGATATCGACAGCTTCCGCTGTATCGTTGCCTCAGCCTCCGTCCTTGCTCCCGGCCTTCCCTCTTACGTTGATCGTGGATTCGTCTGTCGCCGACCCTTCCGCCACGCTTCTACCCGCCTTCAAGCTCCGCTGTTGCAGCTCGATAGCGCGCCAGCCACGGAGACTTTTCAAGCAGGTACCTGGTGGTTGAGATAGAAGGCTCGGTGGATGCGTGTTGGTCGATTAGCCTGATGATGTGATCACGCAAGGAAGAGATCTGGGCTCCAGTGGTAGAAATGGATGGTGAAGAATGCAAAACAAAAGACTGCACAAGCAGGCAGTGTGGCCAGAGCTACGAGTGCGGAAAGTGGCCTTACGACGGTGAGGACCGGCCTTGAAGGCACTGGAGAGCCCCTCGACGAGCCTGAAGGGGGAATGCTGTTGTACAATATCTTACACTTTATATGCATCATTGTCCACCTCAGCTCTTATCAATCTTCCCCTTCCAATCAGCAACATGATCATTAATGACCTTGGCCGCCGCATCAACCGAGAAATTCCGCCCAATCGCCTCCACGAAATCCCCATCCGGATCCATCAAATAAAAGTAAATACTATGATCCACCAAGTAATCCTGCCCGGGCTTGACATCCGCCGGCGTCGAGAAATACACCCGATAAGCCTTACAAACCTCCTTAACCTGCTCCCACGTGCCCGTCATGCCCAAAATATCCGGGTGGAACTCGGCCAAATACCTCCGTATCACCTCCGGCGTATCCCTCGCAGGATCACACGAGATGAAAACCGGCTTCAAACTATTCCCATGCTTCGCCTTGACCAGGTCGATCATCCCGGCCATCTTATCCAGCTCCTCGGGGCAAATATCCGGACAATGCGTGAAGCCGAAATACACCAGACTATATTTCCCCTTCAAATCCTTCTCCGTAAACTCCTTCCCATCGTGATCCGTGAGGACGAAGGGACCACCCACAAGCGGTCTCCCAATCCCTTTGTTGGCCTCGGCGATGCGGGCCCGGCCCATCCGAGCCTTTTCGTAGCGAAAGTAGGCTGTCAGGCCGACACCGGCGAAGAGGAAGAGGATGCCGGCTTGCCAGCTGAAGGGCCCTGATTTGTACCGCGATTTCGCTTCTTCGACTGATTTGTAGGGGTGAGAGGGGGTGGAGGAGAAGTGTCGCGGGGGTGATGTGATGCCGGAGGATCGGGAGCGGATATCAGGTTTGCGTGGTTGTGTGATGGATGACATGGCTCGTCGGGTTGGTTGGCCAGCGCATCGTCGACATATCGAGGTTTCTGCTATGCGCAGTGATGTTCGGAGAGGGGCGGCCATGATTGTTGTGATGCTCGTTACGATCAATGATGTTGTCTGACCCGAGCATATCTACAACGGCATCTCCGCTAGCGTCCGCATTACCTTTGGCCGAATGGCCTAATGTACAATAATGTCCTTGACACCACCTTTTCTTGGACTTCAATCAATGGCGAAAGAGTTACACGATAAATCTGCCACACGGTGAATACTGGGGCCTACGAGGCGGTTTTGAGTCTGTCTGGGATTATGTACTTCACTGTGTACGTCTATCTTGTCTGCTGAGAGACGGCTTCAGTAAGCAATCGGACACTCGATCGCCACAGACCCAAGATACTTCATCGCATTGCGCCCTACCCATCACTTTTCGGCAGCCTCACTGCCATCGTGTTTTCTCGATCATTAAAGCCTTCCATCTCCTCATTGGTAACATTAACACCATTCACATCCTCCCAGAAGCGAACCTCCCCGGCGAGCCCGCACCAACAGCCAAACTATCTCCCACCTTCGCAGTCGGACTGCTGAAACCGCCAAACTTGACACTTTCAACCCCCTGCCTACCTCCGTCCGACACATCGCCTCCTGGTGTAGACTCAGACTGCACCTGTCGATACCTGGGGTCCCACCCAATCCTTAGTGGCGGCTGACCCCAGTTGTTGTCGAAGAATGTGGTGTTGTCGTTATGATCGATCGCCCACTCGGGTGCCTGCGTCCATTGGGAGAAGTAACCGCGGCGCTTCTCTGCTGGACCTTGGACGTACGAAGCCAAGTTCTCCCAGACGGGAATGAGCATGCGGGTATGGGCATCGCATTTCTGCTGCGCGGTGACTGTGACACTATCCTGAGTAGAGTCCTTCCTGGCCGGCGTACCAATTGGTGCGAGAAGCGACGGTGTCTTGCTTGGTAGTACATCCTCGACTGCTGCATCCGCAGCCTTGATGGTGTTGAAGAGCTCTTCATGTCGAGCAAACGTGCTGCCGTTCAGACACCAATCGTTGACACGTCGCTCGTATGACTTCTTGGTCGGTTGCTCGGCAACTTCGTCCAGACACTTTGCTTCGAAGTACTTCGTAAGCTCTTCCATAGTATGGCCGGTGTATCCTTCGGGTCTTGGTGATGGACCGTGCAGTTTTCGCGATCCGCTCGAAATCTGTGGCGTCACGTCCGTTTCCTGTCTGCTCCATCGTGACTCCGGACTACTATGAGTTTTCGCGATCTCCGCAATGGCAGTACTCTCCACGCTTCTTGTCTGTAGCCGCTGCGCCGCGCCTTCGTTACCAGCCGATTCGAAGAGACGAGGTGGCAGACCACTAGGGTTGGCAACAGTCTTTTTCAGTTCCAACACAGTGTTCTTGTCGGGCTGAGGCCTTGATACGATCTGAGGCAGCGTATCCTCGCCTTCCGTGCGGAATGGATCGTGCAAGACCGTGCGTATGTTGCTTTGACTTATACTCCGCTCCTTGGCTTGATCGCTGAGCTTGGCGAGATGCTCACGCATCTTCGTACGGACATTGCCTGCCTCAACATTCGATGGCGTTGCATAATCAGTATTGTATCGGAAGGTGGGAGGTGGTGGAGGTGCATGAGATTGCCCGCTGTTCCTAGGTAGTCGAGGGTGAGGATCAGACGGCGGTCCACAGGCCGGAGCTCGTGATGTATCCGAACCTGTAATGGTGGCAGCTAGATGCTGCTCCACAGCCTGCTGGAACGAAGCTTTGCGCGTATTGTGTGGTTGACAAGGCTGTGCTGTCGACTCGACAGGTGGAAAGTGGTAGTCGTAATTGAGAGCTTGAGATGCGCTGGCAATGTGTGCAGCTCTGCTAGGGTATGTGACCTGATGCGACGGGATCTCGCTGATGATGTGGCGCATGGCCTCTTGAGCATAGACTGAATCATGCGATGGTGTCAAGCCTCTACCACCAAAGAAATTGTTACTGTAGCGATCTGCGCGGGAGTTGTACTGCATTTGTCCCGGCTGCCAAGTGTGGTAGCCAAAGCCATAGTTCGAGCCGTAGTTGCCGTAAGCTGGGTGATAGTATCCCGTATACGCAGGAGGCATCTCATGGGGAGGATAGCTTGGGTAGTGGTATTGCTGCGGCACGCCATAATGATGCTGTGAGGATGAGGCTACCTCGTATGAGGTTTGTGCGCTTTGAGACGACTCTGACGGGGTTGCTGTGGGACCTGGCTCCGTTCGTGCATTGTCGTGCGCGGAGCCTTCCACACCACCTTCATCGTTGTTCAGTCTGGTCAGATGTCCCAGCATATCCGCCGCGTCAAAGTGCTGACCCATGCTCATTGCCTCGTGTTGCTTAGCGATCGCTTGAAAGTATGCAAGTGAATTGTGCTGAAGAGTCTGTTGAGCAGTCTCACCCCTCAGCCGATCGGCAGCGAGCAAGCCTTCAGTCTTCTTGCGTATGTTTGAGAACTGGCCGATGTTTTCCCACAGGAAGCGGTCCATCGACCATTGATGAGCGGAGACATCACCGTTAGGATGCTGTAAAAACTGCAGCTGACCACTCTTCGCGCCAAGGTTTTGTTGGATGTAATCAGTGCCAGGTAGAGCGTTGCCGAAGACTTCATAAATCTCGCGGGTGTCGACTGGAGCTTCGACGGTCGTCTGCTTTTGCTCGGGTTTGTCTTCGTAGGCGTTCAGCTGTCCGGACAGCTTCTTGGCACGACGGCCGGTGAACACCTGAAAGCCACTGTTGTCCAGTGGTGTATTATCTGAGACATGAGTGGCAGCGGTGCGTTGCGACAGACTTGACATAGATCGACTCAGCGATGAGTCGCGGGGTTGAGCACGAAACGTGTTAATGCGCACTTCTGGCTCCGATGCACCATATGCTGGAGCCTGTTTGACAAAAGTATCAGTGCTTTGGTGTCACTACTTGAAGCGAGTGCGAGCGAGGTCGCACCTTTCGATTTTGTGTCATTGCAGCTATCCCAGAAGTCTTGTTTGCTGCTGGCTGAGTAAGTGTGCCACGATCAAGTTCGCTCCTTTTGCCTATTAGAGGAGCGGTCAGGGCTGCCTCAGCTTGCTGAATGCGTGCATTTTGCCGAGCGAGCTTAGCTTCTGCGAGAGACATGACTGTCCTACCACTCGATCCTGCGTTTGACATGTTCGCGACGGCTATAAGTCTGTTTTCGGTACGTGTGTTAGCGGCAGTGGCGGCGGCAGTCGGTCAGTTGCAGCGGGCCAGGGAGGGAGATCCGGTGGAGGTGTCCGAAGAGTGGTGGGAAGTCCGAGTAGACGAGCGCCTTGTTGAGATGTTATGCCTCGTGGGTGGTTGAGGAGTGCCAGCAGGAAGCCGCTGTTGTGATGGTGAGTAGATATCTTTTGTGGCTGTCGAAAACGCAGTCGCTTGTGGCAAGCTGAAAGCAGTGACGTTGAGAAACAAGGAGGTCGGTACGAGCAAGATAAACTCCTCCGGTCAAGCGACTGGCTGCTGCTGTGTTGGTTGTGTAGTTGTAGCAGCTCAGTGGACGATCAGAGCATTATCAGACAAGGTTGGACGGCCAACATTAGTGTAGGTGTAAGAGTATTTCTCGAGGTTGTATGAGGCCATCTTTAGGGAATAACCGTTTAACACTCACAAGGAAGGCACGCCAAGTAGCTCGCACCTTCCGCATGCGATAGGTGGAAGGTGCGTGTCGCAGGACTGCGTTGCTGTTGCAGCTGCACATGTTATTTGCCATCAGTGCAATGCCACGAACATGCAGATTGTCTTGCAGCAGTAGACAAGGAACATGCGTAATATGTCTGATATCACGAGGCATTACGGAGGGTAGGGCGCGCACAGGATGCAATGTTGTCTCGCTGGCCTTGACAATCATACTCGCCAGCGAAACTGCTGCCTATGATGTTGATGAGCAATCGAACCAAGATCACGGACCCGCAATCAGTGCGATCGTGTTGCGTGGGTGTGTTTACATGTATGCTGCAGTCGTGCAAAGTGAAGTGAAGTTAAAGTGGAGAGAAAAAGCATGAGACGATTGATTTGTTCCGGCTTAGTCACGTAGCGCTAGAACATAGGGGAAAGTGGGATATTCTTCTGGACTCCCAAATCTGTCTATCTATTCTGCATAAGTGTAGTACGGAGACCCATATGTGAACGCTATTTACGCCTTCGTTCATCTGCCTATCGTATGAAATAACCTCATGCTGGTTTCAGCGGCCAGAACGGATCATCGGCTCCCGCAATATCACCGATGAAGGCTTCCCAATAACTCCACGGCTGTATTTCATCCTCGGCATCTATCATCATGTCCATAGGAACTTGATTTGATGCCATCTCATCTACCGTTCCCACTGTTGTGGAGTCGTGATACCCAATGCCTGTGATGTAGGTAGCTTCCTCCATTGCCTTCTGGCGGGCTTCCGCAGCACGCATAAGTTTCGCAACCGGAAGCCACAATGGACCGTCAACTCCCTCAGCTACCGTCCTACTAAGCTCTGCATACACCTCTTTAGCGACCGTCCATGCCTCAGGATGCTTGTGATTCGGCGAGACTGCCAGCTCTGCTAACAACACAGCCAGAGGATGCCAATTGTTGAACTGCCGAATGTACCACATCCATGGATGTGAGCTTCTATACAACTCCAGCGTGAAGCCAAGGGTCTCCACAGCAAGGCCTACAATGTCGATCTCGGCGATCCTCGGCGCCTTCATAGCAGGATGGCGCTGCAGAGGCCTTACAACATAAAGCCGCATGCAGGATATGATGGTCCGTGCTAATCTCTGAGCAGTGGAATCTTCGAGTCCTCTTCCAGGAGCACCAAGGTACCCTTTGAGTATGTTTTCTTGTCTGGTAACTGCCTCGTTCCTGGCATGGCAGTCGTACTGCATTGCTGTAGGGGCGCGTTCCATGTCTGCTGGCTAAGCTTTCATGTCAGCACATTCATCCAGCCATAGTCGAAGAATGCTTACCTCAACAAAGTTCAGCACCCTTGCCAGCACGGCACACTCCGACTCGATCAGGAAGATCGATAACCCAGTATAGCCATACTGCGGAGCTGGTGAGATGTCAAGACTGTCGTGAAAACAAGAGTCGTTCGCATTGATCGGCGGCCTCGTGCTGGTTCCACGTTCACTGACAACGACATCCGAACCGCGATCCATGGCCGACTCGAAGTCAATTAGCACCAGGCAGTGCCATATGCAACGTCTCAGCTGTGCCTCAAGCGGACGAAGGTGTCGATAGTGCTCTTCACGATGGAGGTTCAGCGCCTGTGCTATACGGATTGCTACAGGGAGGAGTGTCCACACGGCTCTTGACCTGTCGAAAGATCGGGTACCTACCTGTGAATGAGTCAGTATCTAGCACGACCAACAGTAGACAGCGCGACGGACCAGATAGTATATAAGTGCCTGAAGCGTCTCCAAACGCTCGGAAACCAAGAAATTAGAGCCCGCGATCTGCTGCTCCACATCTTGCCGCCACTGCATCTGTAGCTTCACCTGTGGCACACCCCATCGTTGCATGCATTCAGTATCGGTGAGTGCCACGATACTCACGTAAAAAGCTGCAACCTGAGCTGCCGCAGCATGTCGGTCATATGACCAAGCTCCAAGATCCAACAGGCTCGAGCGAATACCTGCCACGAAAGTAGGAAGGTGCACAGCGTGGACGACCGGATGGACTCTCTGCTCAAATATACCCAAGAGGTAATTCGTGTCGGAGGCTGATGGTACTAGCATTTTCTTATGGCCACCAGCAGCTGCGGCAAACAGATGTATGGTAGTGTTCGAAATTCCTTCGCCAGGACTACCATTCTCTGCACCATTGATGAGTGTGTTCCGCGCATCATCACTCTCCGGTGAGGCCTCGAGAATGTCACGAATCCCGACAAGTTCTTCGCTCAGCTGAGAGAACAATGATGACCCAAGTAGGACCTGTGATCGAGAAGTGGCTGTTGGATGCTCTCGCGTAGTGCTAGTAGATATCGCATCCGCGCAATTAGATGTAGTCGTGGCCTCTGACATAGACCTGTCGTTTAAAGCGTAGCCAAGATCTCCATTCACAAATGCTGGAGCAGTGGCAAGTTCTTGCGCATGATCGGGCTTGAGCAAGGTCTCCAACTTCTCGATACGAGCCAATAACTGTGTCTCCTTCGATGTGCGACCTCCTTGGCGACCACGAGGCCGGCGCATGCGTATTGTCGGTACACATTGAGCGCTGGACTTCTCACACTGTGCGCACGTCGGCGTCTCCTTCGAGCATTTAATTTTCAGACGAGTGCACCTTTGACAGGCCAATAGCGGCGGGTCCATCTGCATCGATACTGAGATGGCGCGATGTAGTCTGGCGATGGTATATGTCTTTGTATAAGATGGATGTAGAACGCGCCAAGTTCGAGTCACAGCGCCACCATCATGAACACGAAGTTTAAAATCTATCACCGATGCCGAGACATGAAAGATCAAGACACAGGCTTATATTCGCCAGCTTTTGTGGGTGTTATGATTACTACCATGACATGATCGAAATTTACTAGATTATTACGTCTATTATCTAGAGCTGTTCGCAACCTCGCTATCTATCGAAGCTGAAATCTGGTCTACATCTCTTCAACAACCACAGATCATACTTTTTCACGTCCATCGATTCAGGTCTGTCCCACTAGAATCCCATCATATATCATGGCGCGCGGCCTTGCTTCTCCGACGTATTGCAGGACCCTTCCAGTAGATTATGAAAGGCGCTGGGATGAACAGGATCGAAATGAAGCCTAGCAAGCTATTGCCCCAGTCGAGCCCAAGTTTGCGGAACATGGGACCTGCGATGATCGGAAAGGCTGCACCGAATGCAGACCGAAAGAGATCGTTGCCAGCGTAGACGGAGGCAATGTACTTCGGATATGCATCGCCAATGTACGACAAAACCGCCATGAAGAGGCAGAAGGCTCCGAAAGAGAAGAAGCTAGTCCCTATGATAGGCACTATCCAATGGATGTCCGGTCTTGCGGTCCAGCCAAACATGAACAGGCAGATAGGCAGGCCGAAGGCGCCCGCAAAGGCGATGGTAAGTCGAGCTTCGGGATGAATATCACCGTTCTCGTCAAACTGTGGCTCTACACGCCAGCGATAGTGGACGAAGAAGATCACAAGCGTTATGATTGCGCCGACCAAAAGTCCAGAGTAAGCGACTCCAGTGAGACCAAGACTGAAATGGTAAATTCCTTCGAAGGCCAGCGGTATCGACTCGAGCCACAGGTACAGAAGTGCATAGACCAGAGCGATGTAAAGATTGAGGACCAGCAGAATTGGTTCGCAGAATGTGAGCGTGAACGGCCGAACAAAAGTCATCATCAGCCCCTCACGAGGCGTGATCAGTCTTGCCTCAATCTCGGCTTCACATTCGATTTCGACGCCTGCTGGCAGGTGCTTGCGGAGGCGCTTTGTGCGGCGGTAGAGTATGTTGCCCGCGCTAGTCTCCGGAAGCGTGAAGAACAGCCAGACAAGAGCAGTTCCGGATAGCCAGATGAGCTCCCAGATCGTCCCTATGGAGCACCGTGTCAGCGATTGACGTTGGCATCTGTGAGACCATCTACCTACACTTCCAACCCTTCGCTTCAGCGGCGAAGCCACCGACTAAGGGACCTAGGACGGGGCCCAGAACATTTGCCATGCCATAGATGGCGAGCGCGTATGGTCTCTTGGCTGGCTTGTAGAGGTCGGCAATGCTGGCGCCGCCGGTAGCCAGAACTGGAGATCCAAAAAAGCCGGTCAAGAAACGGAAAGCAAGCAGCATGCCAGTGTTCTTGGCATAGACGACACCGAAATTGAGAGCAACGAATACGAACAAAGTGCCAACATAGATTGGATTGCGGCCAAAAAAAGGTACTTCGGACATGGGTGCCTGCGAAGGACATTCCGTTAGCAGATGCTCGAGATGCTACGAGTATAGGTCGACGGCGTATCAGGAGCGACTCACCCATAGCATCGGCCCAAGACCATACCCAGCAACGTATAAAGTCAAGCCCAGGATGGCCACGGTCTGTGATATGTGAAACTGCTCCATCACTCCTTGAAGTCCAGCTGTGTAGATGGCAGAGCCGATGTACACTGAGGTCGTCAGGAAGCAGATGTTGAACATGACGAAAGTCTTCTTCGTAGCAGACCAGTTGAGTGGGTTCTGTGATAGACGGGACTATCAGTAGGGGCACGGTGGTATAAGCTATCACAGTCCTTACGTGAGGGTCGTCCTCTAGCCACTCAACAAGCAAAGCTTTCTCGCCCTTCTCTGCTCTGTCCGGATCCGTTGGCGGGATTGCATGGTCTGTAAGTGTCGTGTCCGAGCTACTCTGAGGTGTCGGGGTGGCACCGTTGGTGAAAGTGGAGTGGCGGCCGTACAAATACTCATCGCGCTTCTTCTCGTCATGCTCATCTTCAAATCTCAGTAATCGACGACCACTGGCAACTCGCACGATTGCTGCAAACAGACTATCTTTTAGTGTGTCGGCCATCTCGTATATCGGAATGGTCGCTAGCACATTGGCAGTGTACTTGTTGCAGTGGTCGATAAATGAGAGAGCTTGTTGTGCTGTACCTTTGACTTGCTATACTTAAGTAGGATACCCACGCAAGATGATTTGCGTATCGGTCGTAGATTCATGCTTCACTGCGTCGGGCTCTGAATCATAGCAGAAGGAGCCCGGTACGCTATCAAGGTCCATCTTGGCCAGAGCGTGCATCGATGTCGTAGTTTCATAGCAGCGCGTCTATGCGCGAACTCTGTGCAGGGACGTCATTGGATGGCAGGATGTACGCCGATGCCTACGAAAAGAGTAATCTTGGGAATCTGGGACGAAGTGTGAAGGGCGTTCAGAATCAAAACCCGACCGATGAGCCTGAGGCATCAGAATTTTGCGCCGCTTGCATCAGTGAAATTTCGACACCATGCAGCCTATCTGCGTTACAATTGGTCTGATCACGCCAGTCCTCTTGACGACGGGAGATGTTCCCAGCGGCGGCGGGTGTAGAGACGCTGTGTATGCCGCTGCCAGGGGTCGACTCGAGGGTAAAAGAGAAGACGGTCGCGGTGTACCAATCACGGGACTAGCTGTGCAGCGAGTCATTGATACATGTTTGCACTGTCCATCAGTGAGGTGGTCTCTCATGAAACCGTTAGGATGCCTGCAGACACTGGAAACATTCTCCTCATGTGACAGCAACCAGAATTTCCAGGGCCCTTGGACCAATCATTTATTTTTGCTATATCAATCGATTGCCTGTAAGATGCTTGAAATGAACGGGCGCAGCTATATTAAAGCGCTTCGAATAGAACCACGAGCAGTATCCCGCGAATTCAGTCTGCCTGACTAGTCATTCTGTCCCACCTGCGACTCCTTCCTCCAGATCCGGAACTGCCTTACCAAATTTGAGCTTTTCATTTCTCAACGATACAGCGGTCTGACCAAGAAACCTTGCTAGCAGTTCGTGGGTAGGCCATGTGCTACGCAAGCCGAAGTCACCGCTGGAGGCAAAGCATTGCTTGGATCTGGCGGCGGACACGGCCATGTCGGGTTGTTCGCGGAGTTTCCTGGATCGTTGGATGCAATTACTGCGGCTTCGAAAAGGGTACAGATTGGTACCAAGGCAAGGCCTGGCACGTCTACTGATAATAGTCAGAACTTGTCAATGTTGTTTGTGCGAAATCGTGTGTTCTCTCCACTTACTCGTGATATCTCCTGCAGCAACGGCAGAGATGACTGTAACACAGCTGTCAGCTTGAGGTAATGTTGTGCAATACAAAGGACAACCTACAGCTGGCATCATTGAAGCTATCATCGAAAACTCCGTTACGTCTTTTGTTGTTTTCCAGGTGTTGACGGCCCTGAATCGCATGCTGTCAGCAACCAGGATCAGAAACATTGATTGGGGTCTCGGAGTTGCCTCACGTCTGCAGGAACTGCTGCTGCGTTAAGCCCGCCCAGTTCTGCCCATCGAGAGTGTCCCAGCCTTCAGGCGTACTGATTAATAACTCCATCTGCCCCACCGGGTTGCCGCCCGTCGTGGCCGAGAACAACCCTGATCGTGATCAGCAACAGCAATTGCAGGCGGTTCGACGCTGGAATCATTGACTTACAGTAGGCATCTTCGCCATCACAGCACAGTGTCTTGGTGAAATTGACATTGACAACGCTAACACAAAGGAAATTGTCGGTGTCGACGCCACAATTGAGGCCGCTAGCATTGGCCAATTGGTAACCGTGGCAGCCTCCGCCAACGTTTGGGATACCATTGGCATCACTATTTCCGCATCAGTGTGATCCTTTGAACAGACTTGCGGGCACGACCTACGCCATGAACACTGCAGTATACGAGTCACGAGCTGAGCTCCATGCTAGAGGAACGAAATCTGTCAGCGAGAAATACACGTCGCTTGATTGAATAATTTGTTACCAAAAGGGAGCGTATTGGCCAGCAACGTTTGGGTCAACTCTGCGGCGATGGTGACTGGTTCCTCTCGTATAGGGCTCCCAAATACATGGCCCTGCTGGATGACGGTGTAGAGGTTGCCGGGATCGTTGAAGAGGCCCTCGGCATATAACTGAGTTGCATTCTGCACGACGTTTGCGAGGTATGTGATGTATGTCGTGAGATTGTGCTGGATAGGCAATCTCGTCTTTGACGTAGGCGAATGCACCGAATATCTGTAGATCAGATCACATTGGTCAGATTGTTCGCTTGTGGTGGGAAAGGAGATACTGACTGCAGCCGTTGTCCAGTCTTGCCCCACTCCGGGATCAAGTTTGTTCGATGTGACTACGCTCACAACAGGGTCGACGGCGTTCTGGATACCACTGGGGACGGTCCCCAGATCCGAGCCTCGTAGGGCAGCTCCTTCTGCGTCATCACCTCCTTTGAAGAAGGGAGTCGATGGCAAGCCTGTGCAGTAGATTAGACTCGCTTGTTCCGTGGCGGTGCTTGTGTGTCGTTATTTTTCTCAAAGAAGACACTGAGCGAAATGCCCAGGACCAGCTGTATGATGTCGTAATTAAGCTTCTGCTGTTGCTCTTCGGCTATTTCGGCTTCGACGCCCGAGAATGTGCCTGGAGTCGTCAAAATCATGCTGCGAATCAGATACCGGGTCTGAACTTACCGGCAATGTTACCAGCAAAGCCATTTACATTGATTTGCGCTTGGATTATGCTGTTACTAAACACACTGATTGTTCGGTGTAGATACACCATGGAGTTGTAAAGACTATACTTGCGTTAGCAAAAGATGACTACATCTAAGAGAAACAAGGACTGACATGTAGCCGGCAGGGCTGTTTACGTCGGCATTGTGGAACAGCCAGCTACCACAGCCGATAGTCGAACTACAGAACTCATCACCGACCTTATCGCACGTTGGGTTTCGAGGAGCGTGGAACCTGTCGGCAAGGAAGTCGGAGAATGCGAGCTCATTCGTTGCATTCGAGACATAATCGGCGACCAGCTCGTTCCACGCGGCTTCCGTACCAGCAACGTTCCATTGCCACAGAGGATCGTTGGTAATGGAAGCGAAGGCGCCGCCCTCGCTGCATGATACGTTGGCCCACTGGGATTGCTATCAGCGAGATTACACCATACCATCAGCAGTATGTACAACTCACAGCGCCATTGACTGCACTGGAAGGTTCGGCGCTGGGTGAGGCATAGGGTGCAGTCTGTATCGAAACAGGCAGGATTGCTGATCCACAGTACGATCCGGTCTAGGAAAGTTGTCAGCGTTCTGCTCTTGATCCTGAGAGCTCCATCTGTGACATACAGGCTCGCCCGGATTGCCGACATGGTCCCACTGTGTGAAAACGTCGACGATGACCGAAGGATCAATGCTAGGGCAAATACACTGGAAGCGTCCAGGATCGGAGTCGGTCGTAGTGCTGGTTGAATTGAACGTTAAGGTTGCAACGTGCGCAGAGATGGTAGTAACTGTACAGCCAGTGACAGTGGCACCAATTTCTCCGCTGACCTTTGTGATGGTCTCTACTGGGAACGTGGTTGAGAAGGCTGATCTCGGGAGAAGATATGGAGCTTTCGTGGCAACGCTCGGTGCAATTGTGGGAAATGGAGGAGCAGGAGTCTCGATGGGGAGGATAACCCCAGCTGGGCGTACAGGACCAGCTATGGCACAGCCGAGAGTGAGTCCGATAACGAGGGTTAAGAAATGCATCTTGTAGAATGGAGAACTTGGAAGGAAAGCTGAAAGGAATGTGGATAGATGTACTGAGCCGCATCAGGCCTCACACCTGATATACTACCTTTCTCGAGCAGCGATGGAGGCCCAGACGGACAAAAGTTGTTGGCGGGAAATTGCGAAGGCGCTGGATGAAACACTAGGTCTTTTGGTATTCATGTCGATCGTATGTGGGCTACAGCAAGGTCGATCTGCACAACATGGAATGGCAAGGGCGCCTATGGATACTGGCAGGATGGCGGCTAACAAACAAACAAGGTTCCAGCCACCAACACCGAAGGATTGGCTGCTTAAACCATTGTCCTCGATCGGAGAAATCTCGAGTGACGCGGTATTCATTCGGCGGTGTTGATTTTGTCCTTTGAGGTCTGCGGTTCGTGCTCTCAGACCGCAGTACTGACCTGACAGAAAGTGGTGGTCGTCGGAGGTCTTGCACTGCGACACATATACCAATTCGTCCCTTTGGAACTATCGCCGTGGCTGACTGCTACGTGTGCATGATAATGGGCTGCTGTGATATCAGGCAGGCGTGTCGACGTCTTGATGAGTGGTTCGTCCTGCTCGGACTCCGATGTGCCGCAAGGATTGCGATCACTCCCGAAATCCTTCGCCAAGACATTTTGCCAATTGGCTCTGCGCCACGGCGGTCAACAAGCTTCAGGGACGCTGCACTATGCACTCCGTGTCAATGTCCACTCTAGCCTTCCAGCTTGAGTCCAGTTGGCTGCTACGAAACCAACAAACCTCAAGAGATGGTGATTTCGATCGCGTTGGTCGGTTGAATTGAATGATATTGCATTGCGGTCTCGAGCTCCGGTTTCAGAGTAGCAAGAATCTCCTGTGAGTCTATGCCGAGCAGGTGTGGGATGTCCATGTGCGTTGTGTGAACAGGACGAACTGTCCGTGGGCACTACCTCCTGCTCAATCAAATCTAGCTGAGTCACACCACGGCGCATTATTTCCTGCTTATATCATCTCAAATTGTTTCTCGGGGCCTGCTTTGAACTCTATGACCACTAGCACAGACCGGTGGAATTGATGGATGGTGGCGTGGGATTCTGACCACTCAACCTTTGTGTAGTCGCAGATTACAGGGGCTTGTAAAGGGTACGGCGGCTCGTAGTACATGCGTTTCCAGTGCTCCAACAAGCAGAGGGAAGTGCTGGGATTTCGAAAGCTCGCACGGTGCATGATGTGAATGTTTGATTTGACCAACCTCATGGCGGCTAAGCCGCAGTACTCTGGAACACAATGATCTACATGAGTTTGTTGTGCGTTTGCAAGCAGGTAGAAGCTTATCGTTATGCTACGGACGAGTGCGACCATATCATGGTCTCCTAGCCTCCCATCAGCGGACCAGGTATCAGTCACTCACCTCTGCTTCCGCAAATCTTTTCATCCCCGAGTTGTGGTTGTTCTTCACGCAAGACTCAGATCATGCCTTCAAGATCTTCATACCCTCTGCTGGACCGACCAGAGTCCGCCACGCTTGGTGGTACCGCATACGTCCAGAGGCCAATGTCGATGGTCTCGATGGACGGCTCCCTCCTTCGCGACCACTTCAAAGATCCCATCTTCCGGAACCCATCCGACTACGACCCCGGCGACGATGGTGATGAAGAAGCCGATTTGCTCCCCAAGCCAGAGTCGTCGTCCTCTTTTTCGAAAGTCGTTGCCCACCACCATCCAACATCAGCAAGGAGCGGGTCTGCGATAACGAACAAGACGAACAAGCAGCTCCGATTCGCAATGTCAGCCATGCGCTTTCTTCAGCTGGCATTCCATGTCATAATCGTTGGGATCGCCGGCCGCGTGCTCACCACGGACGCTTGGATCTGGAACCAATTCAATACACACTATGTCATGGTTCTTACCTTTGCGCTCGCTGGCCTCTGCGTTTCTGTTATCAATCAGGCGGTGTTCGCATTCATGGTATTCTGGCTTGTTGCTCTGCTTGACTTCGCATGGTCAATAATATACTTCGGCTTGGCGGTAGTAAGTAACGGTGTCCACAGCACTTGCGTTCGATGACATGCTGACCCCTATGACAGTATCTAGAGGTGCATTGGGGCCGGAGATGTGTTCGATCGCGCAGTTGGCACTAGAAATGTAATATGACGATTGTGCTAAGCTGGATCTTGTTCGTTACAGCTGTGGTCAATCTCTTGCTTGCGGTCATGGAGTGTGTTGCCGGACGCAGGAGGGCCAACGCCGGCAACTACAAATTGGTGGCGTCGAACAGCTGAGCACGCAGGCGGAGACGCATGAATCGATCTTCGTTCTGGCCTCCAGCATGTGAGCGCGTCAAGGATGTAGTATATAAGGTCCAATGATATTGAGTACAGATAGGGGGTTGTATCAATGCTCCAAGGGAATAGTTGGGAGTCGGTCGTGCCTTGCACAGCTTTTGTAGTGTGAACGAACAGGCGGGAACGTCAGACCTCCTCGAATGTGCTGCTCATAAGCTTTCTCGCTTCAGCAATGACCCACTTTATCCTCGGCTTCTGAACGCCACTTATGCGGGGATAATCCGCGGTCTAGTGAATGAGAACATAACACAGAAGTGGCCTCACCGAGAATACACAAGACTAATGTGGGATATCAAGAAGAGAATCTAATCACCCCGAAAGCGGATAATAGGCAGGAAGGAAGGTCTACAGTCTACTGCGCCATCAACATGTCTGGAAGGGTTTCCGTCGACGAGCTTTCCAAGCATAACAATCCCGATGACCTCTGGATCGTGGTCAATGGTAAAGTGTACGATCTGTCGAAGTTCGCACCGGAGCATCCTGGGGGCCCGGATGGTATGTACAATCATCGCATAGCTCGACGACTGACTAACGAGATCAAGCACTTTACACTTCAGCAGGCAAGGATGGCAGCGAGACATACAACCAATACCATGCCGCAGATCTCATCGAAAGAAGTCTTTCCGACGCCGAGAAGAAGGGTGTATTAGACGAACCCACGGTCACCAAAGAATGGAAGGACGCTCAACAACAGTCATCGGTCACTCAATCGGATCCGGAGCAGAAACCACTACTTGAGACCATCATCAATCTGAACGATTTCGAACAGGCCTTCAACAAGTTCGGCGCTCAGAAGGCCAATGCTTACATCTCGGGTGCATCGAATGATCTGCTAACGCTCAATGCCAACAAGTCGTACTGGCAGAAACTATGGTTCCGACCTAGGATCATGCGTAATGTCTCCACTATCAACACCGAGATGACCATGCTAGGTCAGAAGGTCAAAATGCCAGTCTGGATCTGTCCAATGGGCATCGCAAAAGTCGCAGGTCCAGAAGGTGAGACCGCTCTCGCGGCTGGAGCGGCAGCGAGTGGCATCATTCACTGCACTTCTGTAACTGCATCGTATGGACTTGAGGACATCCTGGCCGCGGCACCTAACAATCCCTTCTTCTACCAGTTGTACGTCGACAAGCAACGGCACAAGTCCGAGGAGATTTTGAAAAAGATCGAGATGCACAACCAGATTAAAGCGCTGTTTGTGACGGTGGATCTGGCTGTTGTGTCCAAGCGAGAAGCAGACGAGCGTATTCGAACGCAAGAAGTCACTTCTCTCTATCTCTCTGGCGAGAAAAACAAAGTTGACAAGAAAGGTGGCGGTCTGGCCCGTACGACTGGATCCTTCATCGACTGGGCTTTGTCATGGGACGATCTGGCATGGCTACGAAAGCATACCAAGCTACCAATCGTGGTGAAAGGCATCCAATCAGCTGCAGACGCCAAGCTGGCTATGCAGCTGGGCTGTCAAGGTATTGTCGTCAGCAACCATGGTGGTCGTGCGCTTGACAATGCACCAGCTACGATACTAGTATTGCTAGAGATGAGACGAGACTGTCCAGAGGTTTTTGAAAAGATTGAAGTGTTCGTTGACGGCGGAGTGAGAAGAGGATCTGACATCTTAAAGGCCGTCTGTCTGGGTGCTAGAGGTGTTGGTGTCGGCCGACCCTTCCAGTGCTCGGTCATGTATAACAAGGAGGGTGTCGAATCTTGCGCAGAGAGTAAGTCATGCATGACCTGCTTTAGCACAACCACTGACCTTCGTATAGTCTTGCAAGACGAGCTCGAGACAGCAATGCGACTATGTGGCGTCACCAACCTCGAGAAAGCAAGAGGCGATATGTCCTACCTCAACACCTCCGAGATCGAGCAGTACCTGCCCAAGCCGCAGGTCCGGTCATTATTCTCTGGCTGGTTCAGATCAAGGTTATAGTTTGTGTATCACACCAGCATGTACGTCTTCAAACTCGCACCACTCCCTTCATCGAAGACTTCTCCGCGCATGAGACCGTGAATGTACGCCTCACCCATGAACCAGTGATCGCCTTGTCCTGTAGACTTAAGTATGAATGGAGTACGTGCACCTTGAAAGACCACTACCTCATCACCAACATCTCCTCTAGCTACTAAACCGAGCCTTCCATTCGCTGTAGCCACTAGCTTACTGATGGCGCTAGCACTGGAAATGTCTTCATAGTATGCTCGCGCATCATCGGCCGGAGCAGCCAATGCCGCAGCGTCAGAAGCGGCCAATGCATGAACGACCGCATGGTAACTTGCAGCTCTGTGATCCTGGTAGTACACGTCGACAGCCTGATGGTCCGGGTTGTGCTCCAAGCAACGTGAGTTGGCGGTCATAGTGCGCCAGTATGGCTCGAAGTAATGCTGGGGGCCCAAGGCGTGCTCGGCAAATGACCTACTTTCTTCCATTCATTTTGATGCCCGCTTCATAAGCTCTGCGCTTTCGCTTGTTCGCAGCTTTTCGTGGCGCCTTTTGAGTGACTGAAGCTGCTCGAGCGGGAATGAAGGGCGAGATCCGACATCTCTGAGGCGGTCAGCTGAGATAGCCAACACTCTTAGACTATCCCAATTGCCGAAAGTGATGTTGCGTGCCCGCCACTGCAGCAGGTCTTTGGCATATACACGGCAGTGATGCTTAGGTGTCCTGTTCCGCTTATGTACGCTACGGCAATGTCTCGTAGCAGTATCTGCTATCATACCAGCTCCGTAGCCATATTCCTGGTCGAGCCCATGTTGCACCAGCGGAGCATGTTTGAGCAGTGTGAAGTCGAGTGCCCATGAAGGATGCGACTTACTTTTCTTATGTGGGTCCACGAAGTGTAGGAACGTGAGATCCGGATCATGGAGCCACCAGCTCCGGGATGCCAGTATGAAAGCTTCTTTCGTGGTTAGATCCAAGGAAGCATCTAGAGCCAGGCTTGGGGTGAGAATGCCTGCCATCGCAGCGACCCTATCCGATAGAACAGAATAACTCCTACCATAGAAGGCCTTGAAGAGTAGGTGTCGCAGACTTGATGTATCCGGACCTAGTATCTGGTGTCGGAGGCGATCGACATTGTAGACACCTTCTAAGAGGTCCGACAAGTATCGATCGAACGTCGACAAGAACTCCATCTCCTCGAGCAGCTTTTCTTCGTTCTCGCTATATCTAGACACAAGCCTGCTGATCAGCTCCGTTCTTGCAGCAGGGCTGGGTCTCCATGCCAAGACGTTGTACAGGAAGCCAAACCCGTTACTTCTAGCAGCTCGAACCATCGCCACGAAGCCCACAAAGTCTGGGAGGCTGATGTGTTTTTGTATACCTATCAGGAACGTCACACTCGTATCAACGCATGCCTCTTGGACCGTCCAGACGCGGTTATACCACGGCTTTGCTACAAGCTCGAGAAATCGTGACCAGAATACATCGTCTGCGGGTGGTAGCAGTCGCGCCACGTTATCAATTCTCACAAACCAACTACCGATACCACGGTACGGATCCTTGATAGCGCTTAATTGTGGCCAGAGCACACTGATAGTCTGCACTGCCAATTCCTCCTCTGGAGTGGCGAATTCCAACCACGCCAGCACATGTTCCGCTCCAGAAAATATCCTGCGCATGAGAGGTATCTGTAGGGCCTTCTCAGTAACATCGTCCTGATTGATACAGAGAGCGTCTACCCAGATATATGCCACATGATTGTAGTGAATATCTGCCTGCAGCCTGTGCAGACCGTAGAACAGGTTTGTGGTGACGACTACCTGGATGCCGCCCGGCTGTTACCAGATGGTGCCTCCGACTTCATCAGGGTCACCCCATGTGTAGGACAGAGCAAAATACGGCGGTACCTGGTTGATGTCGTATGTTTCCAAACGGAAGATGGTCTTGACATTCCAGCTTCCAGGTGTGAGTCGGAGCAGACGTATGTGTCCTTCCTTGAGAGGTATGTATGGTATTTTACTCATCTAGCCTGCTTTTGCGTGATGTGTCGCAGCATCGTGTTGTAAGTAGGCCTTTGTTGATACCACGTGTCTTGTGGCCCTCATGTTGACAATAGGCGCAGCTTATGTGGCCGTGCTGCAACCAGATTGTGTCCAGACTCGCATGCGACTAGACGGCGGTGACGAGGCCGCCGTTCCCAAGCACTATACGAAGACGGTTCAGTACTGCAATCTTCGCTGGCAGATGAACATGTGGTGCAATGCGGAAGAAATAGAATACAACACGAGCCACCAAACCCTGATCTCCACCTCCACTTCACTCTCCACTGCGCTTGATCAGTATCTTGCCTTTGCAATGAGTGCTCTCGTATTTGTGCCCACACTCAAGATCATCGAATTTCGACACCAGGCTCTACCATACTAATGGCGGACTATACGGTATATCCTAGCCTTCGCGGCAAGACAGTACTGATATCAGGTGGTGCGGAAGGCATCGGAGCAGCAGCCGTGGAACTCTTCTACCGCCAAGGGGCTCAAGTGATAGTCTTCGACATCGCAGAAGACATCTCGGCTCTATGCAAAGACATCGAAGAACGATACTCGAAGACTCATCAAGAACGAGAATGGCTACCAGATCTGCTACCTCCGGCTTTCTACCAATGCGATGTCAGTAACCTGAATACCCTCAAATCATGCGCAGACAAAGCTTTAGCCGAACATGGTCCCGTCCACGTCCTAGTCAACAATGCGGCCGCTGCTGGTGCTAAGAGCAGAGTGCCTTCCGTTGATGTGACTCCAGAGCTCTGGGATAAGGACGTCAACACAAATCTTCGGCATGTAATGTTCCTGACACAGTACATCGTGCCATCTATGCAGAAGCTCGGATCCGGGAGCATCATCAATCTTGGATCAATTACTTGGCGTATCCCTGCTGTTGGCTTGCCGGTATATACTGTAAGTCTACGACCTTCGTGCTCCGCAAGACGAGAACATCTGACACGTCCTCTACAGATGTGCAAAGCAGCAATCATGGGTCTCACACGCACCCACTCGAAAGAGTTCGGCAAGTACGGGATCAGAATTAACAGCATCATGCCCGGTGCTATTGCCACGGACCGACAGATCAAGGAAGTCCTGACACCTGAATACCGTGCGGAAGTCATGGCAGCACAGAGCCTGCAGCGTGACCTGATGCCGAAGGAAGTGGCGAATGTCATTCTGTTTCTGGCTAGTGATGATAGCAGTGCTGTGACAGGCAGCAGTTATGTCGTTGATGGTGGCTGGGTCTCTGATACTTGACTCATTGTAGCCCACATCCAGGACTGCAGGACCTCAAGGCCAATATTGCAAGCCTCTCACCCTTTCATCGACCTGCATAGTATTGCAATCGGCTTCACTTCCTTTGCGAAGCCCACGTGAGTCTTGGTGCTCGTCACAAGGCGCAATTTTGCTCTTTCTTGCAGCAAATATGATAGCGGCATACTGTCTCTGATCCAGGCTCCGCATTTGCCTTTACCTTGCCCGAAACTTCACTGAACCTCACTACAACATCTGCGAGAAAGAGAGGAGGGTAATTGGCTAGATCTTCAACGGACGAGCATCGCACTTTACAGCGGGCGAAATAGTCGACCACGAAGATGTACATCTTCGAGTTTGTGCCGATTGTGTCCAGCATTTCCTGCACCGCGCCGGATTCGAAATTCAAGGACTTTCCCTTGTATCGTTTCATCATCTCATCCATGACGCAGTCCTTGAGGTTGTCATCAAGAATCATATCAGTGGCGACGTAGAGACTGATCAGAGCTCGTGTTATTGAGCGGAGATTGCAAGTCTTGTCCTCGATTGGCTCAAAACTTGGCTCATGCACAGAACTGAGTAGGCTCACGTCGATTGTGTTGGCGTAGCACCAGTGGATGTACATCTTGACGATGTTTGCCTCTACTGTGGGAAGTCTGACGACTCCCCCAGTTTTCTCACTCCAGTTCCCAGTGTATGCTGCCGCGAAGAAGTCCGACTTGGCACAGACAACGTCTTTATGGATGGTAAAGGGAGTCTCGGTCGAGCCAGCGAGAATCGTGATAGTGTCATTGTAGTCGAGTCTGGCCATCCAGAGTCAGCAATATCCGTTCGTACATCTGCAGGAAACGGTGCTACTGACTTGCATCGCTTGGACGGCGGTGCTGCATGCTCGGCCATAGTCGCAGGAATCCGCAGCAACACGTCTATGGAGTCTTGCTGAAGTGCTGTATTCTTACGTGTCGAATCGGAGCAGAATTCTGATAAGGCCTTCGAGAGGAAGCTACGAGCGACGTTGCGTACGGATCACCTGCCGAGACATTAACATGTCACATCGCACTTTCTTCATTCAATTGGTCGCAGGCAAAATCCAAAGCCGTCGTGATCAATGACACCGGTGCTATCAAATCTTGGTAAACACTGCATCGATTTTCTGTATCACAGCCTGGACGGGCTGGGGAAGGTTGATGTTCCTGCTGAGGTAGAGGTGCTTCGCATTAGATGCGGGTGCAACTGATGCTTGTGGAGTTAGCCTAAATGGGCAGGGTAGAAGATGGAAGGGCCGACCTAGGTAGCGAACGGTGGATCTGCAGAGAGCTGGAAGTGAAGTAATGCCTTGACACATTGCGATCAATGGCTACCTTGTATATCAAGTCGCTGCATCGCCGTTACGCCAGCGAGCTACAGACGCTCAAATGCACCATCACTCGTTACTTCCTCATGGAGCGACGAATGATCTACTCTTCCTCCTCATCTTCGCCACCCTCCTCACCATCATCCTTCTTCTCGGCAGCCTTGGCCTTCTTCCTCCTCACACGGCCAGGACGCCCACCACCGAACGGTGATGTGAGGGCGAAGTCGATGTGCTTCTGAGAGTCGAGACGGACGATGAAAGATGGTACGTTGACGATCTGGCGACCGACGCTACACGAAACATATCAGTACTTTAACATATCAGATCATGTTCTCGTTTCCATGCATACCGGATGTGACGCTGCCTAATGAGGACACGAGCGTGGTGGATGGACTTGGCCAAGCCGAGCTTGTAGACGCAAGTCTGGAGGCGGCGCTCCAGGAAATCCTCGACCTTTAGGGCCAGCACGTAATCGAGCTTCATGCGGGACTCGTCGAGCACACCGACACGAACCAGGCGGCGAATGAGAGCATTGCCTTCGAAGAGACGCTTGGGATCCTTCTCGTCGAGGGTGAGAAGTTGACTGTGTATATAATCAGCCAAGCCATCCACATATATTGTCTTATGGAAGTGTTTTTCATACCGAGCGGCACGACGGATCTTGGAGAGGGTGAGCTGGACACGCCACACCTCACGCTTATTGCGGAGACCGTATTCGCCGACAATCTTCAACTCGGAGTCACTGCGCAGGTTGTTAGGCAGTGTTTGACTTGAGCGGAGACAAGCTCGCGCTCAGTGGCCATTGGCTATGGTGTGTACTGACAGACGAGCCGACTCGAAGGGACGACGTGGGACCTTGTAGGTCTTGGTGTATTTGCGGCTGTGATTTGGTCAGTAAGCGTATCTCTCATTTACAGGAGGGTCGTAGTAGTAGAGCGGTTCCATGGCTTTGCGATTGGTGGTGTGGTGGGCAGGCTTGGCGGAGGATGGCTCAAGGTCACGTCGATCTGGTGGTGACGGCAAGATTGTAATGTATCGTGTGCTACTTCCGTGCTTTTCTCCCATGGTATAGCCTCAATTGTCGCGCCATCGCATCCTCACTGCCATGTCGTATGCTCGCCATACATTCGCCAGCCTGCCACCTCGAAGAAAGCCATCCACCACTCGCATTGCTGACCGCTCTTACTACCTCTCAGTAGTGCAATGACTTACGGAGCCATGATTGTGGTTGTCGATTGTGCTGCCTTGCAGTCGTGCTGGTCAATCTCAAAGTTCTCGAAGTCCCAGGTCGAACAAATTCAGGTGCGGAAAGCTTGAAGTCCGTGCGTCAAACGCCAAGACTGCGAATTCTTGCACCCACACTTTCGCGACGCTGAAGCCGATGGATTGAAGATTGAGCAGCGACGAGTAGACTACTGTGAGTGCAACATAGACTCGGTGCATACAGATGCACTACTGACAATCGATACAGCATATCACCAATAGCTTGACGTATGCGACCGAACCTCCTACGAGCAGCGAACATCGCCCACTAAAACCATCTTCTAGCCTCGAAACACCGTCGCCATGGGTCATCCAGCTGGTCTCCGCGCCGGAACGCGCTATGGTGAGTCTACACCCTGATAGAAGAGTAGAATAGAGGGAGTGGCTGTGGCATAGATGGCGAGGGATGAGCTCGGGGATATGCACAGAACATGGACTAACTCTCCTGCACAGCGTTCTCCCGTGACTTCAAGAAGAAGGGTATGATCCCACTCTCGACATACATGAAGGTGTACCGCGTAGGAGACATTGTCGATGTGGTCGCCAACGGTGCGGTCCAAAAGGGCATGGTAAGGAACAACCCCAAAAACAAAACCTCAGCACATACCCTCTAACACTCCGACCACCAGCCCTACAAAGTCTACCACGGCAAGACCGGCGTCGTCTACAACGTGACCAAGTCCGCCCTCGGCGTCATCATCTACCGCCAAGTCGGCAACCGCTACATCGAGAAGCGCATCAACGTCCGCATCGAGCACGTCCGCGCCTCGAGATCCCGCGACGAGTTCATCCGACGTGTGAAGGAGAACGGGATCAAGAAGCGCAAGGCGAAGGAGGAGGGTGTGCATTTGCAGCTGAAGAGGCAGCCGGCGATGCCTCGGGAGGCGAGGACGGTGAAGACGAGCGAGAATAAGCCAGAGAGTATTACGCCGATTGCTTATGAGACTACTATCTAAGCGTTGGTGTGTGGATTGCTGTGGCTGGGGGCGTATCTTGTGGGCTTCTGGCATGAGCACGAGAAGTGGCTTTTGCAGTCGTAGGTTGCAAGGATGATCAACCTTCTCCTGTGCTGTTTCTCCGATAGCGTGCAAAGACATGAACTTTTCGCCAGCAGAAAGATGATTTAGAAGGACGCTCCGGGAGTCCTTCTCAGCCCCATCGAGAATGTCTGCTGTTAAAAGCATATGACCAATGTTCACTTCTAGTCGTGATCACGTGTGACGCCAAACTTGCTTCCTCACCCACACCTCACCCCTCGACTTCTTGCCTTGCTTCTTGGCACAATAATGTTCCCTCCAGGAAACCCCTCCACAACAACGTAATAATGTCTCCCCCCTCCTCAGCCCAAGCATCCACACCATCCTCCTCCCGTGCCCCATCAAAACCAACTCATTCCCGCCAAACCTCAACTGCTACAACAACGGCAGCAGCAGCAGGGACGCAAGAACCCCGTCCATCCAAAGTGCCATCACCGCGACCCCCGCCATCACCTCGACAGCCTGCTCTTACTGTCAAGCCAAAAGTACAGTATACATGCTACATTCGCCTCCCCTTTGCACGGGGCGAGTTCCTGGATCCGCCACGGGTGGAGTGGGATGCTGGGAAGGATAGGGCGTTGTGGAAGGTTGTTAGTCTGGCTTCTAATTCCAAGGTATATATCACTCCTCCTCGCCACTGTAAGGAGCTACTGGCTAGGCATCATAGCAATGAATGTTTCACGATGCTGATAGTGTTTATAGGACCTAGACTGGGAGGACATCGCCGCCCGCTTCGAGGTCGATCTGCCGTTCTTGCTACAGCAGGCTGCATGGCTTTACGAGCGGCATCTGGAGGGGATGAGGAGGCAGATGCAGAAGTTGGGGCAGAGTCATGCTGTTCCTCCTACTCCTCCTATGGAAAGCTCAAGCATTTCTACCACGCCTGCGGGTGGCGGTGTGGCAATGCAAAGGCAGTCTAGTCGTGAAGCTGGTGCTGCCGCCAGGATGCCATCTGTCATCAACACCCTCAAAGCTCAAGGTGCGGCAGGTGCAAGCGGAAGTGGGAGTTTGGGCAGTGACGGCTCTTCGCCGGGTACACCGCGCTCGACACACCCTGGAATTTCGAGGACACCAAGTACGACGACTGTCACGCAAAGTAAGATCTTGACTAGCAGCAACAGACAACCACAAGCTTTCCAGCGAGCGCCGAGGACATCTAGCGGATCGCAACGGCAGCTTCCGAAACTTTTGTATGCTAAGACTGCTACTCATGTTGGTGAGAGCGATGGAGCTGTGACTTCTGAGTCGGACTCTGAGGTGGAGGCGGTATCGAGGACGGCTAGTCAGGCTTTTCAGCGTGCGCCGCTTGGAAAGAAGTCCGCGGCTTTGAGGCGAGTGAGTTCGGATGGGGACAGGGAAGGTGAGGACGATGAAGATGAGGATGAGGGAGGCTATCTCCCATTCGCTGCTGCCAGTAAAGCTACTGCTCGTGGCGAGCCCATCGCACCAAGCAAACAAAGACAAGCTACAGGTACAGCTGGGCCATCTGCTACCAAATCTGCTGCTACAAATACCCACCCGCCGCCGCCTCCCGACTCCCCAACAACTTCCTCCACCACTTCCTCCGCCGCCCAAGCCCCAGCATCCACAAGTTCAGACTCGCAAACCCTACCTCCCACCCGGCCCCCAGGCCCCCTAAGTCCACGCCACCGAGCCCAAATCGCCAACGCGAACTTCAGCCCTACCTCCCGCTCCTTAGGCCGCCGTGAAGGCTCAGACGGGAGTCCGAGTATGGGAAGTAGTTTCAGTGATTTAGATGGGGATGCGAGTGTCACGCAGAGCGCGCTTGAAGAGGCACTGTTGAGTGGGGTGCAGAAGGGGAATTTGAGTCTGATTGGGAGGGCGGTTGGGAGGAGGGGGTAGTATCTAATGCCGACGGCGTTGGGTGCTCGTCTTGGGAATACCGTGTAACAGCTTGGGTTGTGGATTCACCTGCCTGCTTTGGAAACGCAGGAGATATGTCAGGCTCAAGAGTCTCCATTGGACAGACTCGATCTAGGCATTTTGGTTCATGGCGGAGGAAAACGAGGATTTGCCCCTCTTGCTGTGAAGGAGGGGTTGAAAGCTGTTTCCTTATCGGGCTAGCGTCAACCACAATACCGGGACTGCACAAATGGAATTCATCCCTCGCTCCTTCAACAATATCGACTTTGGCCTCGTCTTATCCCCGTATGGCAGCTTCACCAACTTGCCTCAGCTATGTAGCGAAATCGAGCTGACTCCCAAGCATGCAAGCAAAGGACCGTCAGCAGCTATCTTGCAAGTACTTGGCGACGATAAGCTCCTTTGAAGCTACTATTCTGCCGTGCATGGACATGTACTTCGGTATCTCCAACGCTGCTGGAAGTACAGCGCCTCTAGCCAGATCCGGCAGGCGTCAAGACAATGCGTGCGGATCTCTGGCTTGTCATCGCCACCAGGTCATCTGTGAGTGGTGGATCAGCCATGATCTTCTGATAGACATGTGCCATTGCCACAAACCGCGACTATCAGAGTGGTATGGGATGTGAGAATGTAACGCAATGACGGTCCAGCGGCTACACGAGGGGTACGAAGCATAAGTATAATATGTAGCTTTGCTGATTGTCTCTGAGCTTGAGAATGCGTATGTTTCTTCGCTGATTCTACAGTATACTGACTGCCGATTTGGGACGACATCATGTCTGTTTCTGAAGTCATTGACCGGCCGGTCATGCCAATGGTAAGCTTCGGATTGCGTATCCAAGACAAAAGTCACTAACATCGAAGCAGGGTCACATCAACCCGGATGTCCCACCCTTGACCGAGAAGCAGAACACCTTCAATCCATCTAACGTCCGTTCGCGTGATGGCAGCACAGATGAGTCGGAGCCTGAGGCCCTGGACGAGAAGACTGGACCTAGCTATGTTGGCGAGATGGAAGAGACCGAGATGCACGAAGAACCCACAGTCGATCCATTCGTGCCGTTCGACGATCTGCCGGACGAAAACCATCGCATCGTCACCGTTCGAGCAATGCTGGTCGGCTGTATCTGCGGTGCTCTGGTGAACGCTTCCAACCTCTACCTAGGTCTCAAGACTGGCTGGACGTTTAGTGCTTCGCTATTTGGGGCCATCGTCGGCTTCGGTGTCCTCAAGTCGCTGTCTCGTGCCCTGCCGGAGAAATTTCCCATCTTTGGCGGATCTTTCGGTCCACGTGAGAACAACATCGTGCAGACTGCAGCGACGGCGGCCGGAGGACTGTCGAGTGTTTTCATCTCTGGCATACCTGCTTTGTGTAAGTGTGTCAACAACATCCATATTGGCAGGAACTAACGGCGAAGTACAGACCAACTCAACTTGCTCAGCACACCCAGGGAAGACTTTGGCCGTCTCATCTCGCTTACCGTGGTCGGAGGCTACTTTGGCTTCCTGTTTGCCACGCCCCTTCGCAAATTCTTCATCATCTACGTTGCACGAGAGCTCAAGCTCATCTTCCCCACACCATCAGCTACCGCCATGACGATCCGCAGTATGCATGCTGCTGCGACAGGTGAGCTAATCGCCAAGATGAAGCTTAAGGCGCTCGGAATTGCATTTTCAGCTGCATTCGTCCTCCGGGTTGTGTCACAGTACGCTACGGGTCTACTCTGGGATTGGCACATCTTTACCTGGATCTACATCTGGTCGGGTCATCACGACCTAGCACTTGCCGTAGAGAACTGGGGCTGGTATATCGAGTGGACTCCGGCTTTCATCGGAATTGGTGTACTCGTTGGCCTGAACACGGCCATATCGTTCTTTGCCGGGTCTGTGCTTGCCTGGGGTATCATCGGGCCAGCACTTGTCCATAACGGTATGGCCTTCGGTCAGACTGTCTACAGTGCAAAGAGTCCGATGCACGAGCACTGGTCCGGCGTCGTCAGCTTTTCGGGTATGGCTGGCAAAGCCGCGGCAAAGGCCACCCCCTCGCCTCGCTTTTGGCTGCTATGGCCAGGTGTCCTGCTAATGTGAGTATCGTTTCGGCGCTTAGCACGTAGTCTTGGCTCTAGCTAACCCATACTGCAGGATTGTTGTCTCCTTCACGGAGCTCGGGCTCCAGTACAAGGTCTTCTACTTTGTCGCGAAAGCCATCTGGCGCGGTTGCTGCTCTAGTATCAGTGCCGCGCTGCGAGCGACTGGGAAGAAGAGTGCATTTCTCGAGAAGCAGGGTGAGCACAAGGAAGATGCTCCTGTCATAGATCCGGCAGCGGATCACGAGATGGTCAAGCTCTGGATGTGGCTACCACCACTCATAGTTGTCATCATTTGCTCTTGTGTGGTCATGGGAGTGCAGTAAGCCAAGTAACCCACCGAAGCTACAGCGGAGTCCAGACTGACCACTGTACAGATTTGAGATGCCAGTAGGCATGAGCTTGTTAGCCATCTTTCTGGCCTTCTTCTTCTCTATTCTGGCAGTCCAGTGCGCTGGAGTAACGGATATCACACCACTCACTGCCGCCTCGAAAGCGTCGCAGATCGTGCTTGGTGGCGCTACGAAAGGCGAGCATTGGCCCGTTCAGCATGCACAGCGCCTGAACCTCCTCGGCGGCTCCCTAGCCTCGATGGGCGCTAATCAAGCCCACGACCTGGTGGGCGACTTCCGGGTCGGGTTTCTACTCCGCACACCACCTCAGCAACAATTCTTCGCCCAGGCTATGGGCACACTGGTAGCAGTTTTTCTGGCACCAGCCCTGTTCATGCTGTTTGCGAAGGCATATCCATGCATTATCGTCCTGTCCTCCGATCCAACAGCCAAATGCCCATTCAGCGCGCCTTCTGTCTCGGCATGGCGAGCAGTCACAGTAGCGATCACCGATCCAGAGTGTAAGTTCATAATCACAAGCACGATAGAGAGAACATGCTGACATCGCGTGTCAAGTCCCCGTCCCGACAAGTTCTGGCATCTTCAGCGTTGTCTTCTCCATATTCGGCGGCATCATGATCGTCATCCGCCACTACGCCTACACCGGCAAATGGGCCAAATACCGTATCTACCACCCAAACATGATGTGCATTGGTCTAGCCTTTGTCTTACCCCAAACATACTACGGCACTGCCATGATCATAGGGGCCGTCCCAGCATACTTTTGGATCAAGAAGAATCCGAAACACTTCGATATCTACGGATACGCTGTCGCCGCTGGACTGATCGCTGGTGAGGGGATTGGAGGTGTGATCAACGCGATCTTCCAGATCGCTGGTATTGCCGGGCCGAATCCTTATGGGACGCAGATCGCTTGTCCTGCTTGGAGTTGCTGATGCAGATGTAGGCAGCAGTCATGTAGCGGGTTGGTTTGAAGGAGACTCAACGATTGATGAGATAATGATAGACCGTAGATTATGCAATTCTGCTCGTTCCCGGTCGTCGAGGAAGCAAATTGTCGATTGTCACTTTCACCGGAGCGCAGCAACCAACAGCATGGCGCGACCGTGGTGCATCTTCACCGGTCTATGTTCAAAAGTGGGGCCGTAGAGCTGATGGAGCTAGGCATGCTTGCATAGGCGAAGCTTGACGATAGCCCTGAGCTCTACTTTCACAGCTTTACATACCATCTTCGAGCGACTACACAAGCACGAGTCATTTTGTTCAGGGTGATATACGTGCCCGATCATGATCATGACCGATGCTTATCGCCAGCATGAACCAGAATTCCGCGACGACATCCTGACCCTCAAAGATGAGTTCAGCATTGCCATCGCCAACGAACCTCAGACCATACAACGGGTGCTATTGGATGGTCGAGCCATGCCTGTCTGGTGGCGATATGCTGACGGCGAACTTGAACACGAATTGTAACCCGCTACAAGCACAGATGAGATCGCAGCAGTACTAGCCACGGGAGACTGGCAACACATCCCCATATCTGAGGATACTAAGCGGCATCGCGAGCGTATGCTGTTCACGTATGGTTCCAAACCCGCCGTCGAGCCGTACAACGAGATTACGACCTTGGAGTTCATCGAGAAGCCGGATCCGAATCTTGTACTACCCATCTTTCGACTATACGACCTGACCAAGGATTCGATCGATGAGTATGGAGATGAGAGCAAAGCGACCTACATAGCGCTCTCCCACGTCTGGAACCAGTCCACGGACGCTGCTCTACGGAAGGCGTGTGACCGTGCTCATGCTGTGACGGGCCATACTCGCTTCTGGGTCGATCGGTGGTGTATCAAGCAGACCAGTATCGAGGACAAAGCTTTCCACGTCCCTCGCATGCGAGATTACTATATGCATGCAGCGGCTGTACTTGTCATTGCCCCCGACCTGGCTGTACTGCCCGATGCTACCAACGGTGAGGCTTTTGTGAAAGCTTGCGGCGTACACGCTGGTTCTCACGAGTCTGGACTTTCCAGGAAGCTATGAGTAGCAAGCGGTTACTGTTAGACAATGGCGTCCGTTGTTGGGATCATACTGCCATAGAAGGGCAAGTACGGTGCTGTCATGGCCGGCGAGCAAAGGAACGGTATCCGAATGTCACGGGCGGCGATGATGCAGTGCGGCTCCACGAGGATCTATGGATCGACACTCAAGGCCGCCTCACAATGTCTATAAGTGACATTCTATACTCAACCGGCGGCCGACTATGGAACCTCATGATCGAAGACGAGAAGGCCAAAGTAAGTCTCACCCCGCTGATACATCAGACACAATACCGACGCTGCCGGCTGGAAGAAGATCGATTTTACGGCGTCATGGGCTTGGCTCACGCCACTTCGGCCGTAGACGTGCAGTATGGGATTGGTTTTACGCAGGCGATGCTCAAGGCCGCTGCTAGTGGGGCACTGGATTCCAAGATCCTGGCTGGGAATAGTGTGAATCCTTTCGACGGTGCTTGTTGGCTTCCAAATACGGAGTCGCTCCGTCGACAGGAGACGCTGCAGCAATTGAGCTCGCAGGGTCGACAGACGCTACGGCCCGGAAGGCAAGGGATACTGGTATGGTGTGCTCGGAGGAAAGATCAGGTGGATGGAGGGTCAGATGTCGAGGAGTGGGTTGTCGAGGATGAGTCTCCTGACAGGATAGTGTTGTCACTGAAGGCTAGTGGAGATGGTGTGTATCATCGAAGCAGGAGTCGTATCGAGACGAACCCACAAACTGTGGGCGAAGCTGTTCTCTTAGAGGTCGGTATCGCTTTGAAGTAGCCGCGAATTCCTCGAGCTATAGGCCTGTCGTCTATACATTCTCAACCTCTTGAAGCCCTCCTTTGTCATGTGTCTCGAGCCCCCTCTACTCCGTAAGACTCTCTTCGAAGCATGAAGATAGCAACCAAAGTGCTGGCGCGCATCGGTGCACGCCAAGACATAATGGGAAGGTGACTGCGCCGCACGCCTGCATACTGTTGGAGCTGTCGCTTACTACATGTTATGCACGTATAAAGGGGCTTCCTTTCCATATCATCCCTCTCCACTTTCCTTCGCCTCTATTCTTGCTTTCTGGCAGACCATTTCACAAACCCGATCCACAATCATGGCTTCAAGGCATACTGACCCGGATATATCCTCTAGCACTATTGAGATCGATACCGACCACGGTAGAAAGAATATACACATTCGCCGAAGCACAAACATCACGACCCAAGATCATCCTGTAGTAGTTCTCGTTCCCGGATTAGGTCTGGGTTGTCTCACATTCACGACCATCCAATCCGAGCTCGCGAAATCGGGCATTGCATCCTTCACTTATGACCGCCTAGGCATTGGCCGCTCTTCTTCCTTACCACTCCTGGAATCAACAGATCGAGACTCCGAGAAGAAGACACCAAAACCCAGAACAGCATCAGCACTAGCACAAGAACTAGATGCTGTCCTGCACGCCGCCGCTCTCAAGTCCCCATTCGTCTTCATCACGCACTCCGCCGGCGGTCTAACAATCTGGGAGTACACCGCCGCTCACAGCGAGAATTCAGCTGGCGTGGTCTTCCTAGATGCCAATTCGCCACGCTCCATCGAGCGAGCAGTCATGGATCCGGATCTGGAGTTCTTGGCTGATGGGATCAAAGGAGGGTTAGACTATTGTTCAGTTATTGGCTTGGATGATGCACATCACATGTCCGGTGCAGAGTGGGAGGAATTAAATGGTCAGCGGGATCCGCCCGAAGGCTGGACGAAAGGGGAGAATGGTGGATGGGCTGAAATGCTAGGTTGGCATGACAGCTGTCGGGACCTCGCTCGTCATGATCTTGTGAGTAAGCATCCACTGGGTGACAGGCCCGTGACTGTGATCAAAGGTTTCAGTGAGAGGGACATCAGGAAGGCTATTGCTTATTCTGAGGCTAAGGGTGGCGGGACGAATGAGCAAAGGGAGGAGTTGTTGAGAAAGATGGAGGGGTGTGATGTTTTGGAGGAGGAATGTCAGAGGGAGCATCTGATGCTTACGGGGACTGGTGAGAGAAGATTTGTGTTTGCACATAGCAGTGGGCATTATCCGCATATTACGGAGCAGGATCAGGTTGTGAGTGAGATTGAGCGGATGGTGAGATTGGTTCGGAGGAATGGCAAGTGAAGAAATCAAAGCCGAGGGTTGATATGCGCTGGACTAGACATAGTGTAGACGATATATAAGTTGCCTTTCTGCACTGTCAATACCGTATCTCTCCCCTAACATGTCTCTGTAGGGATCATAGTCAACGCCTCTCGAAATGGCTCGAAGTGTTTGCCAGACTGCAGCGCGTATTAGACCCATCGCTGCTGCCTGCTGCAATAAGGGCCATTGTGTGTCCATCAAACGAGACAAGCGGAGATGAAGGCAGAGGAACGCTTTCGAGACTTGTAAGTGAATGCTCATTGAAATATGGGCCCATATGGAAGCTTGGACTTTTCTCGTGACCTCATTGTGCAGATAAATCTCCGCAAGCACGATCGCGATCAAGATCCTAGCGCGATCGTGTCGCAAACGCCTTCGAATCAGATGCAGCTGCAATCTTCCGGCTACTTTCTTCTCCCTACATCCCGTACATGCACGTAACTAGCCATCTCACACCTCTCTTCGTCTATACCACATTCCGTGGATTCGCCACGGCCACAGCAACAACAATGGCGCCCAAAGCCGGTCAAAAACACGCCCGCTCAGGCAGCTCAGCACAAGATGACTATATTCACCTCGAACACGCCATGAAGAAGCCCACAACCAAACGCGCCAGGGAAATAGACGCAGACACACCTTTCTCCCAACTCACCACCCTTCTTGCCCAGAAGCGTAAGGATATAAAACCACGAAATGTCCTCCACTGGTTCCGCTCCAAGGACATCCGCCAAGAAGACAACAAAGCCCTGCACGCCGCTGCCCAGAAAGCGAAGGAAGGAAAGGGCCATCTAATCACAATGTACCTCTTCAGTCCACGTGACATGGAATGGCACGGCACGAGTCCTGCAAGGTCAGATTTCATACTCGACAGTTTCCGGATTCTGAAGGAGCAGCTGGAGAAGAAGAATATACCTCTTGCAGTGATCACGGCGGAGAGGAGAGGAAACAAGACAGCGAAATTGTTGGAGTTCGTGAGGGAGAACGATATCTCGCATGTCTATGCGAATATGGAGTACGAGGTCGATGAGCTGAGGAGGGATATCGATTTTGCTCAGAAGTCCGCGAAAGAGGAAAGTGGCGTTTGGTTCGAGGTGCTACACGATCAGACGGCCGTAACGCCTGGAGAAATAAAGACTGGAAACGGCGGGCCAATGAAAGTCTTCACACCTTATCATAAAGCGTGGTTAGTCGAAACGAAAGCGCATCCAGAGCTATTCGACCTCGTGCCGGTCCCCAAGGGCAACGACAAGAGCGCGACCAAAGACCTCAGCAAGCTCTTCGAAATGAAAGTCCCCGACCTACCAGAAAGCAAACAATACCCATCACAAGAAGACCAAGCCCGCATCCGCAAACTCTGGCCCGCAGGAAACGAAGCAGGAATGACCCGCCTCTCCCACTTCCTCAAAACTAAAGCCCACACCTACGCCGCCAACCGCTCCGAAGCTGCCCTCGACGCCTCATCCCGTATGTCTGCCTACTTCTCCGCCGGCATCGTGAGCGTCCGAGAAGTCCTGAAGAAGTGCCTAGAATCCAACAAAGGTAAACACTTCGACCAAGGCGACATCGGCCTAGCATCCTGGGTGCGTGAGATAGTATTCCGAGAATTCTACCGCCAGGTCACAGTCACCACACCCCACACTAGCATGAACCTGCCTCAGAACCTCAAGTTCGACAATGTGAAATGGCGGGATGACGCGGAAGACTGGAAACGGTGGTGTGAGGGCACGACGGGGATCCCGTTTGTGGATGCCGGGATGCGCCAAATCAATACAGAAGCCTACATGCATAACCGCCTGCGCATGAATACCGCGTCCTTCCTGCGCGGGAACTTACTCATAGATTACCGCAAAGGCGAGCGGTACTTCGCCGAACATCTAATAGACTGGGACCTCTCAAACAACACCCAAGGCTGGCAACCCTCCTACACTTTCTTCAACCCCGTCGTGCAAGCGGAAAAGCACGATCCCAATGGCGATTTCATTCGGAAATGGGTTCCGGAATTGAAGGGGTTGAAGGGAGGGAAGAATGGGGCGGTTTATGCTCCGCATGATAGACTGAGTAAGAAGGAGTTTGAGAAGCTGGGGTATCCGGAGCCGGTGGTCCAGTTTGCGGAGACGTCGAAGAGGGCCAAGGAGGTTTATATGGAGGGGACGCATAGTGCGGAGTCGTAGATTACATGACCTGAGACGGGGATGGAAATGGGGGATGTGATGAGAGGGTGGGCCGTGGGCCGTGGGCCGTGGGAGGGAGGAGACTGTAAGAGTGCGGCACTGGTATCAAGTGCTGATATCTGTCTGACCCGGCCAGACAATCCCTCTGGTGAAGATCTGTAGGATATGGCGAGAAGAATGAAGTGGGTGGTAGCAGTTTCGCAGCAAGTGTAGCATATTGTTCGATTCTGTCTGCGACCACCTTGTGCAGCTACTTGACTTACACATCAACGCGAATCGAGCACTTTCTCCCGTTCCTGCCAAGTCAAGCCAAGCCAAGCCAAGCCAAGCCAAGCCAAGCCAAGCGGGATGCGGAGGCTGTTCTCTACAGCGCGTCCCGTACGCGTGATCCTGGTCCCCAATCCTGCCAATTTCGTCTTCGTCATTTTCCATCCCAACCTCTTATTACTGACCAGCATGCGATGTATCGCAATAGAGTGACGTGCATAGTATCTCGTATTTGGATCCTTTGGGAAATAGGGTAGGAGAGGGAGGTAGGCAAGTATTACACACGTCTCCTTCGTCTGTCGTGCTGCTATTACCACCACCACCACCACCACCCTCTCTTGCACCTCCCTTATACTGTACCGTCACCTGCACACCCATACCACAACCATGAGACTCACGCTCGCTTTCCCCCTTTCACTCCCTCTTCTCCCCGCCCTCACCGCCCTCACCGCTGCTGCCAGCACCACCACCACCCCCTTCACCCTCTCAAACCTCTACACCAAACAGCCCAACGGCAACCCCGACGGCCAAACCAACTTCTACACCATCGAATTCACCCTCAAAAGCACCAATGGCGACTCGCCCCAATCCGGATACTGCTGGGCATCATGGGGCGACAACAGCTACACGAGCAATAACGCCTATTCCGATTATGTTCCCACGGGAGAATGGATCCAGTGCGCGCATAATGCTAGTGAGATAGGAGATCAAACGAGCGAGTTCGCATTCCAGCTGTACAAACCGTTTGGGATTGGGGCATTTGAGGTTGCTGTGTTGCAGAATTATACGGAGACGAGGTAAGCTATATTACACCACACCCCTTTCAGCTCTCATCGGCAAACACTAACCGCCGTACTAACAACAGCAACAACACACCAACCCAACTCATAGCAACCTCCATCCCTTACACCATCACAAACTCCACCGGCTCCTCCTCCGCCCTAACCTGCTCCATCATCCCCTCGGAAAATCCTGGGTTCCAAGTCCACGCCTCAGGCGAATGCACCACCCCATCCAACTTCACCGGGTACGAGATCCCCGTGGCCAATACCAGTTCCGCATGCACAAACACGCCTTCTACCCTCGTCTCCCTATCCTTCCCTGTTCAAGAAAGGACGGTTTACGGGGATAATGTGTTTGTTGTGGGAAATATCACCGAACTAGGGGATTGGGATGTCTATCACGCCGTACCGCTGAGTAGTGAGGGGTATACGGACATCAACACGCTGTGGTCTGGCGGGGACGTGAAGGTCAGTGCGGGGACGCCGGTTGAATACAAGTATATCCAGTGGAGTGCCGACGGGAGTCTTTTATGGGAGTGTGGAGAGAACCGCGTGGGATCGGTAGAGTATGGGACGTGTGGGATGCAGACGGTGGGGAATGATCCGGATTACTTTCGGTGTGGAAATCATTGATTTTTGGTCTGCCTCGCGCGAAAAGGGCACAGAGATAGATTGGTGTGGGTTGTGTACGATGGTAGAGATACCGGTTGGCGATGTACGGGACGAGTTGGTAGATTGTAATGTATAGATATGCTTAGATCTGTTATGGATACATACACAGGCACCTCGAGACAGGACCCTCAGCTTCGGGCTCGATGTCTCTGTGCTATGTGGCTCCCGTCAGACCGATGCTTGAGGACTCGAGCTAGCTACGTTCGCCTACTGTACCTTCCGACCTTCCGACTTAGCAATCAACTCCGCATGCATCCCCGCCACCTCGGGCACAATGAGACTCTCAATCTCCACCGCCGGCTCCCTCAGCTCCACATCCTCCAACCCATCCCCAACCGCACCACTCATACTCTTCGTCCTCCTCCCCGCCGGGACCCGGATCCATTTCTCCCCGCCCTCGACACTGACGAACAGGACCTCCCATTTCCGGGTATTGAGTTTGTTGCCGATGACGAGGTGGTGGGAGTACTTTTCTAATGCCCCCCGAGCTTTGTTAGCGAGGAGAGAGGGGTCGGTTTCCAGTTTGAAGGAGATGATCATGCTTTGGGGTGCCCAGCCGTCGACTAGTAGTTTCAGGAACTTGGGGACCGGGTCGAGGTCGATGATCAGGCGGGTATTCTCCATATGTGCGGCTGGGGCCCGCTCACCATCTCCACCACCAGCACCATTACCATTACCATTCGTAGATTTCTGGTGGAAATCCTCAGAACTCTGGATCTTATGCTCCACCATCCTCTCGGCCGGAACGAAGAAATCGGAGACAGCAGCCGCCAGGTAAAACAACCCCTTCGCACCAAGCGGCTGCATTTGCATCGCCAGACCCCTGAGTAACCAAAGGTACTCGTTCACCGTCACAAACGGAAGTAAAAGAAGCGTATTCTCCTTCTTCGCCTGTCGATACCGGGACAACACCCCCGACATCTGAGTCTGATACTCCGAATCCACCACCACCGCCCCATCGACGGGGGAATGCGTCATGAAATCCAAAAAGCAATTCGTACTGTGCGAATAATGCCGCGAGTACGGCAGGAGACTGAATTGTCTATGCAGGAAGATGACAGCATATCCGGCTTCGAGGAAGTACTCCGCGCTCGTCGCCCCGCGGGTCCCGGCGGAGAAATTATCGATGAAGCGCACGGTTTGGTTTTCCAGGGGCACGGTGGTGCCGCCGGAGGTTATGAGGGCTACGCGGCGGTGCGCGGTGGCGTGGTGGTTGATGAAAGTGCGGGCGAGGGTGATTTGGCGGTCGAGGTTTGGGGGTTGCGGGTTTGTGGTGAAGTAGTCTTGCATTTCGGCGTCTTTTTGGACTGAGCCGTTGAATTGGGTATGAGAGGGTGCCATGATCACGATGGGCTCTTGTTAATCAGTCCAGTGATAGTCGAGTCCAGTGCTGCATCATCAGAACCTGATGGACTCGTGGCAAGATGCTAATGCCTCGATGGGAAAAGAATACCGTGATAACGTCGGCGGGCTTATGTGATGGCGTCCTTTTGGCCGCTGAGCCAGGATCTGTACGGCGCAGAGAAATAGGTGAAGCTGACATTGTCCAGAAAAACTGTTCCATTGCTCCGGAAGTTGTCCTTCTATCGCGTGATAGTACTTGCGGTGCACGATACAGTACAGGGCGTGGGGGTGTTACGAGGTGAAGTCAGAATTCGCCGGACTTCGCTTAGTCAGCAATTTTTTGTCTCGTCTTGCATTATTGGCATTCAAGCAATCATTTCTACTTTCCATGGTGTTCATATCATGCATAAGAAACCCACTATTACAGTCACTCACCGATCGACAAGGCATCGAGATCAATAGACAGCATCATGCATGGCATGACCTTCTCAAGCTCTAGGAGTACCTTGCTCGTGTGTCTTCTTCTATCGGGTCTCTCCTTGCGCTCGTCGTACTCACCTTTCTCTATCCCACTTCCCACCCTCCAATATCGTGGACATGCGCACTGCCTAGAACTCTTGACAGGCTCAACATACAGCTGTCTACGCAAACGCCACGACCTTCCAAGGACTCCAGGGAATGTTCGAGACAACCTCTCCCATTGTTTACACAAAATCTCCCCATCCCCATAACTTCCCCCGGCACTAATATGCATCCCTTGCTGCGCTTCCACCCGCGACACCTCACGTCGTACCGTCTAGCTATTGGCCAACTTAGCACCTGTCTCTCCCCGAACAGGACAAGCCCGGTCTTTTGTGAAGAGACATGCTGGATCTCCCACAAGCCTTACTTGTTGACACTTACATTCCGGCTCCCTTTCGCGGGATGGGATGAGAGGAGCATATAGGCATAGGGTAGGCGCGTCCGGCGCTCTCCTGAATCGTAATGTGATCTGCTATCGCTGCTTATGGTAGGTGAATGCTGATCTGGTCTGATCTTCCATACTTCCTTTCACGACATCATGGCGTTACGAACACTAGTGCCAGAAGAATGGGTTCCCTTACCACGAACCAACATCTCCACACGCACTGCTCGGCAACCACGAGATGAGAGGGCCAGGGTACCGAAATCACCTCATCGTGGTCGACCGCCGCCTATCAAGCTACTGGCGCCACCACCCTCATCGAACGACAACAATAAGCAAGAAACAATTTCACCCCGCGACCCCGAGATTGTCGACCTAGCCCCTCCCACAACATGGCCTCGACGCCTCCAACTACCACCCGTACCACCCAAACAAGCACCACTACTGACAAGAATGAACACCCCAAGTCTCTACTCCCGCCACAGCACAGCCGGCCAATCAGAGATTTCCTTCGGAATCCTGGATTACTACACCCGTGACCCCTCGCCATTGCAAAGTCCGGAATTACCGCCGCCACCGCTTACGCCTACGCCTGCGCCTGCGCTCAAGACGGAGCGCGCGGTGGATCGTCGGGGTTTGGAGAAATTCGATTTCGAGCTCGTGCCGTGTACGCCGTCGGTGTCGGAATTGAGGGATATTGGGCGGAAGCCGCTGCCGATTAGTAAAGGTGAGGAGGAGGACGCTGTGGTGGGGGCGGTGGTCGAAGAGACGCCTGTGAAGGGGACTTTGAGCGGTTGTGGAGAAGAAGTCGAAAGTAGCGTTGCAGGCGCAAAGGTCGGAGTCGAGCAGCCCGCACTCGTGAATCTCACCCCCCCAACGCGCAAAGCTCCGGATATACCACCGCATAAACGCACCTACAGCCTCTTCCCAGCCGCTGCTGTCAAGGAGACACCCAGCCCTCAAACAATGGACATCCCATCTCCGTCATCGATCCTCCTCGTCTCACCAGCCGAGAGCCCAACGAACAAAATCATCGCTCAGCACCACCATCAACAGCCCGCCTCCTCCTACCGCCGCAGGAAAGAAAGTCTGACGGGTTCCGTGAGGAGTAGGAAAGATAGTTTCACCTCCCTGCGGTCGAGCCGGCGTATAATCCCCTTACGAATTCTATCCTCCACGTCGTCGACGGGGTCGGCGTCGATAAGCCATCGGACTTTTTCTACGACTTCTACTTCTGCCGCGACTGCTTCCCCACCAGAACGTGGTGGTCGTCGTACTGATGTTAAAGGAGAGATATACAGGAGTCGCTGGTCCGACGATACCATCACCTCGCCTACGGCCGCCACGACTCCAGGGCCACGTACCAGTTTCGGGAGTCTGTTGAGGGATTTCTCTGGAGGTGGTGGTGGGAGCAGGAGGAGTGAGAGCGGGCTGTATCCTGCTTGTTTTTTCGAGGTTGATGAGGAGGAGGAAGGGGTGCCGCTAAGGAGGGGTTTGAGGGGTTGGAAGGGGAGTGGGAGTGTAAGGGCCAAGGAGATGAGGTCGGGGAAGAGGCGGTTCGATGAGCCGATGGGGTTTGGGGAGAGGGTGAGGAGGATTGTGCTTTGTGGGGGCTGTGGTGGGGGTAGTGGTGGTGAAAGGAGGAAAGGGAGGGGGAGGGCGGGAACGGTGTGAGGCGCCGGGTGTGTTTAAGGAAAGTCTCGGTCAAAGCCGTTATGTTGATGAATGCAAAAGATTATCCTGGCATGGACTTGTTGCATGCTGGTGATGTTCCGGTAAGATCTACTTGATATCCGCATCGCCACCATCCGTGCCTGGTCGTCGGGTCGTCCGGGTGCCGGCCAGGAAATACCGCCATGCCAACACCGCTGTGTGACAGTCGCGGGCATGTGCTCCTTCCCATGGACGACCCAAGACCTGTGGAAGTGAAGGATCTCGTACTTTGTCACATTGTATTTCCCATTACAAGTACATGTATATATAGAAGGAATAGCCTTCCCGCTGATACGGGTACCTGCATGACACTTCTGCACACCTCGCATGTTGAAAGTTCAGAAGGCCAGATTGCAGACTCGCGTGCGCGTGGGTGGCAGTGGGTAATCAGAACACATATTCCTTGCCACGCGATCATCATCATCCCACATTTTCTCCGCCATCTCTCTCTTTTTTTACGTATATGTTGATTTTTGGGTTATGTAATGCATGGGTGACCAGCAACCTCGACGACTGAGTGTGGCGACTGCGACGACGACGACACGAACGACGGCGATAGATTTAGAGTTGCCGTTGCACGAGAATAGAAGTAGTACGACGAGCAGTGGAAGTTCACGTGATAATATTGTGGTTGATGATTACGAGCTTGACAACCTCACTCCGACAAGCAGCAGAGGACAGCAACAACAACAACAACAACGAGGGAAAGCGAGAAATAAGAAGAGAAGCAATACGCACCTCCGAATAGACACTTCTTCCTCCTCCCACGAACGCGAAGGACTGCTTGAGCTTTCTCCCGCCTCGGACACCTCCTCCTCCTCCGCCTCACCCTCCACAACACCCTTCATGCCCTCCCGCCGCACACGCTCCCGCACCCCGAACCCACGACCACCGCGAACCTCCACAAAAGCACACGCAAACGGAAACGGAAACGGGAGCACGACCTCTGCAGCCACCACCCCCACAACAGCAGAAATGAACGGTTCCTTCCGCGAAAGGAATAAACACCACAGCCTCAATGTCCCCGACGACAGTTCCGCTCAGACCGCACGATTAATGGAACGCAGCTCCTTCACACTGGATGAGGCACCGCCGGCCCTCAGTCCGATGAGCGAGAAGGGGTTAGGAGAGGGGAGTGAGAGTAAAGGCTTCTTCGAACTTCCCATGCAAGATCGACGGAATTTCCTGCTGTTAGTACTACTATACTTTTTGCAGGGCATACCGATGGGATTAGCAGGGGGCAGTGTGCCGTTCCTCCTCAAGAGCCATCTGAGTTATGGGCAGATCGGGGTATACAGTCTCGCCTCCTACCCATACAGTTTGAAACTCCTCTGGTCCCCAATCGTAGACGCCATCTGGTCCCAGCGGGTAGGAAGGAGAAAGAGCTGGATCCTGCCCATCCAGGCGCTTTCAGGACTGGGCATGATCTGGCTGGGAACCCACGCGCAAGAAATGATGGAAGCAGCCGGCGCAGACAACGGCGCCGGCGTCTGGGGCTTCACAGGCTGGTGGTTCGCCCTCGTCTTCATGTGCGCAACGCAAGACATCGCCGTCGACGGCTGGGCTTTGACCCTCCTCAGCCCGGCCAATTTATCCTACGCCAGTACCGCGCAGACTGTAGGCCTCACAGCCGGCCATTTCTTGTCGTATACCGTCTTCCTCGCCCTCAGCAGTCCGGATTTCACAAACAAATACTTCCGGCCCGCCTCCGCCCCACTCCCGCAGGGCTTGATGACTCTAAACACCTACCTCCAATTCTGGGGCTACGCCTACCTAGTAGTAACCCTGGGCCTCGCCCTCCTCAAGAAAGAAAACCGGGAGAAACGCGACGAGGGCGTGTGGTCCGTCTACAAAATTATGGGCGGCATCCTCAAACTCCGCAACATCCAGATCTTCATCCTCATCCACTTGATCGCCAAGATAGGTTTCCAAGCCAACGACGCCGTCACGAATCTCAAGTTACTGGATAAAGGGTTTAGTCAGGAAGATCTCGCCCTCACAGTCCTGATCGATTTCCCCTTTGAGATATCATTGGGTTATTACGCGGGGAAATGGAGCGAGCAATACCAACCCATTCGAGTCTGGTGCTGGGCTTTCATCGGGAGATTGGCAGCCGCCGTGTTTGCGCAGCTAGTCGTTATGGCCTTTCCTGCGGGTGGCACGACGGTGTGGTATTTAGGGGTCGTGGTGGTGGAGCATGTGTTTAGTACGTTTATGAGTACGGTCATGTTTGTCGCTATCAGTGCGTTTCATGCCAAGATTGCCGATCCGGTGATTGGCGGGACGTATATGACGTTGCTTGCTACGTACGTATACCCCGACCTCCTTGCAACAATTCTAATTGCTCTTCGGGTGCATTGAATTTTGTACTTACTGACTGGGTTTGGGGGTTGATAGGGTCAGCAACCTCGGCGGCACCTTCCCGCGGTTCTTCGTCTTGAAGTTCGTCGATGCTTTCAGCGTCGCTACTTGCATACCTCCCACAACGGCACCAGCGGACTTGAAGGGAAGCCTGATCACGCAGCCGTTTAGTTGTGTGCTAGAAGCTGAGAAACATCGATGTCTGGCCGGGGGTGGGGTGTGCAACGTACAGAGAGACGGTAAGTCTTTTCACCACACAATACCCAAGGCTTGAGTAGAAGAAGAAGAAGAAGAAAGAAATGAATGCTGACCCGAGTGGTTTTGATTTAGGGTATTACATCGTCAATATCCTCTGCGTGGCCTTTGGTGTCGTGACGTTTTGGGGGTTTATCCGGCCGAGGGCGTTGCAGTTGCAGGCGCTGCCTTTGCGGGCTTGGAGGCTGGGTGGTGGGAGTTAGCTAGGGGTTGGGTAGATTTTACTAGCTGCGATATTATGGAAACGTGGATTGGCCGTTTCCAGCTTGTTTGGGTGACGCTTCATGATTGTGCCCGCTTGCTTGAGACGGTGTGAGGTGAAAGCTTTATTGGTGTTTGTGCTTGCTTGGTCAGTCTGGGCTTGGCCTTGTCACTGTTTGATGGCTGTGTCCCTCATCGATATTGATTACCATATTGGGTGGAGAAGCACAGCTTTGCACTTACAAGAACATCTGCCATCTGCAAGCGTCGCACTACTGCCTTTCGCCAGACTGGGTTAGCACGCCTTTAGCCTCTGAAGCTTTGGAATACATCTTCGATACTCTCCGTGCCGCAACATCGTTCCCACTGACGCATACATAGACGAGACTGTACGGACTCCGTTACCAGAATATTACCAAGAAAGTCGGGAACTGGACTGATGCACGACCAATCCCAATCTCCGTTCTTCTTGCTGCCCGCCGAGCTGCGGGAACAGATCTATCATTTCAGTCTGGTCGTCGACCGACCAATCCTCAATGCCGCCACGACTCTCCTCGTGCCTGCGGATGAAAGGGACATCCCGCCTCTCGGACTCGCTCTTCGACGGACATGTCGACGCATTTATGCCGAATTGCATATAGATGTTGTGTTCAGCGGCAACGACTTCAGCTTCACACGCCCGATGCTAGCGTCCTGGTTCCTCGGTCATTTGACTCCAGCACAGCATCAATCGATCCGGACTCTGATCGTCGACCTCAGCGACCTCGAGCATGGAGGTGGCGAAGGAGGGGTCGCCGCTGGAGCGAACGGCCTGACTGTGGGCGGTCGATGGCTGCACTATTTAGGATGTACGCCTACCATGCACGATAGCACTCGGGACTGCATGTATAAAGCAGAGACTCTGGTGACGGATCTTCCACATATTGAGACTTTGGTTCTGGATATCGTGCGACTCCAGGACTTGGCGGATGAGGCACCGGGGCTGATGTTCGATCGTGCATGCGTGGATCGGTTGCTTTATAAATTGGTTGTGGAGACATGGAGCGGGTATGAGGATACGAGTTGGTCATCTAATCTACGGGACATTGTACTCGTTGGACGAACAAACTCGGGACGCATCGTCAGGAAATCAATTTTTGGAGATGCGAATCCTACCTCTGGAATAGATCGCGATAGTCGTCGATGGACGCACGTCCGACAGTATGAGAAACGCGATCTGTACAAGACCTTCGCCGTACACACAAACGGCCGGATCAAAGCACCTGGGGAGAAGAACAACGTATCGACAACGACCAGCCACGAGAACGAACGCGGGATGCTATCGCTAGGCAAAGGCGGCGAGTACCTCCTCTGGACACCCAGTGCGAGCAATAGTTCTTTATGTCGCAGAATCCGGATGAGCGATGTGAGTCATCTCGACGTGCGAAAGCGGCCGCAGTACGGGACGCTGGGTCTGGCGAATCTTGTTGTTGTGGTTGGGGAGGATGTCGCGAGGTATGAGTTTGAATGTTGTGTGAATGGTTTACCGCTTGAGGGGGAGGGAGAGTGGTATGATGAGATGCTTGAGGCGTTGGTAGTGGCGTGGGTTTGTTGGCGGCGGGTGCCGAGGGGTGTATCGGGATTCCAGCAGTATGATCCTCCTACAAATGTTGAGATGTGACTTGTGTGATCTTGCAAGTCTGTTCTTCTCTCGCCACCAAACTATGTCACTCAGGCGTCCAGTACAGTACTCCTTCAATTAATTGTAGACCGAAGTGGCGCTCTACCGACCGAATCGGGTCGTCCCGTTGCTCAGAAAAGCATCTCAGCCGCAGCTCAAACAGGTCTGGTCACACCATTGCACTTTGGAGCCGTTCGTGACCTCCTATATATATATGGCGGCTGTGCCCCTCGGATTGTAGTACGTTCAGAGGCAAGTGGATGCTCTCCTTGTCTGCAGCCATGACTTCTGACCTCGTTCTGGTGAGGTTCGAGGGGATCTTGTAATAAGGTCGTCGGCACGGCTGGCTTGAGAGACTACAGACTCCATTGACATATAGCACGATCGGAGGAGCTTCTGAGGCCGTGTACACCGCCGCCTACTGGATAGTAGATACACCCTTAAGCTCACCAGCATGGCACCCATCGATGGCAGGCCGGCGGACTTCACCGTCATCTGGGCCAGGGCATTACGGGACTTCTATGGCAATACTGATGTTGATCTGGTCAACAATACGGACGTCTACCATCCGAGCAGCGTGGACGATCTGATCCGCCACCTTAACGATGAGCATAGCGAGTTCGGGCACGACTCGAAGAGCTCACAGTTCACGCAGGTCGTCAAAGGTGCTATTGGGCCGTTCAGCTTCTTGACGTCTACTGTCGGGAGTACCGCGGCATCTGTAGGTCTACATCGATGGTGTAGTTGGTGAAAGCGGTTTGGCTGATGAGAGCAAGATGTTTCCTGGTGGGTCACAAGTCTTAGCAGCTTTCGGGGTTTTGATCAATGTGGGTACTGGCTCAAGCCTCACTGCTCGTATCTCGCTAACGTTGGTCGCAGGCAGGAGCAGCGGTGACCAGATCGTTTGATGCTGTGGGCGGCCTCTTCGAGAAGCTCGGAAGCTTTACGGGTCGTCTTAGCGAGGTCAGCCATGAGACAATTCCCGATGCGCTCGTGCCCATCTACCAGGCCATGCTGGTCAGCTTACTGAATATATGCTCGCTTGCCACAAAGATGACATGGCGAAGCATGAAAGACGTCAAGGTACGGCGAAGCTTGGTACAGACGATTAAAAGAGTTCAGCTGACCAAGAGCACTGAAAGGTTGGCGAGTCCAGATTCTTGCACAAGCTCAAGAAAATCACTAGACCGGCTTTCGCAAACATTGACGAGTACATGAAGCAACTTTTGATGGGCGGTAATGGTGAGGTTAGCGGAGCTGTTGGGAGCTTGAAGACTCTTGTTGAGAACGAGTCTCTGATGATGCAAGCTATAGTCGTGCGGAAAGCAACCAGACTGGAAGGTATTGCAGTCAACATCGAGGGCCTGACGGTTCAGATGAGCAAGGCCACATATGATCTGCAAGCAGATACTGCTGAGGTGAAGTTCAGGGTCACAATACTAAATCAATCCGTTGATCGAATTGAGTTGGGTCAGAAGGAACTCCAATCTGGTCAAAATGAACTGGCCATGACTGCGCAGGCTACCTACGACACCACTTCAGAGATGAAGACCGAGTCAGCCAAGGCTAGCAAGCAGCTTTCCACGCAGCTTGAGACTATCCAGAAGAATCTTGAGGACTGGAGAAAGACCAGTGGGTCTTCAAAACAGCAGGATGCTAGCACCAAGACCAGATCTGCAGTCCACGGGGAGTCTAAGTCCCTCAGGAACTTGGAGTCATCCCTTAACATTAAAACGACTAGGCAGGCGAACGCGGCTAGTTACGGACGTATCCGTGGCGAGAGAATCTCAGGAACGGCAGACTGGCTACTTCAAGAAAGTGCCGTGCAGAGGTGGTCGCACTGCGAAGTGCCCTTACTCCTGGTATCTGGTGAAGCAGGTTATGGCAAGACGTTCCTGGCTAGTCGTGCTATTGACTATATCGCTGAGACCCACAAGACCAATGGACCTGGTGCGGACCGTGGCCTAGCATACTTCTTCTTCCGCAAGGGTCAGAACGAAGACGAGTACATCAGCTCGGCGTTGAAGACCATGGCTTTTGCCGTCGCACAAGGTGACCAGATATATGCGAAGTATCTGAATGATGCCCTTGATAGAGACTTGCTTTCACCGCCCGCTGGCCCATCGACCGATGCGAAGCAAGGCGAAATGCGAGCAGCATCGGGCGCGGAGGAGCAGAATGACAGCGTGGAGGAGAATGCCATCGGGTCCGATCCCGGCAAAACCGAGGAGATTAGAGGTAGTGCAGCGGTGGCAATCAGCAACGACATTGATGAAAGCGACAGAGGCTCAAATACCACGGAGAATGTCAAAGCCACGAATACTGGCGCGGGTAATTTGGGAACCGATGAGAATGGAGACACAACTTCTCTCGCAGCTGGTACGACCGATGGAGCAGACGATGCAGATCAGGCGTTTGCAAAGAAGTTGTCTAGAGTCAACAGTGCGGTTATCGATCGACTAAGCCTGGCTGATGACGAAGAAGAGAAGGCCGTGCGAAATGTTGTCCGACATTGGAATCTGCTTTTCGATACGTACTTTCGAGGCAAAACAAGACATGTCTATCTTGTGCTTGATGGCCTTGACGAATGTGATGAGACAGACACAATAGCATTATGCGCCGCAATCAATGCAAGCTCCAAAGATCGTGAGGGGAAAGGCCCTTCGACCGTACACGTCATGCTGCTCATGAATTCCACGAAGGTCAAGCGATTTGGATCCGACTTGTTTGATACGGCGATGGTCGTGCCAGTCGATGCGCACCGCAACATGGCGGACCTGGACAGATATGTCGACATCCGCATGGCAACGGCATGGAGCAAGAAGCTGATTCGGCGAGATCTTTACAACGAGGTCCACGATGCCATTCTAGGCGACTGCGATGGGAACTTCTTGAAGGCCTCTCTGATCGTGGACGAAGTCACCTCGCTACCGCGAGAAGATGTCATTCGATCCACAATTCAAGACCTCCCATCAACGCTGGAGACTGCGATGCTGCTTGTTATCAATCGCCTTTCAAGACAACTCGACGAGCATGAGCAAGAAGATCTCCATGTAAAGCCACAACGCGTTCCGCAGTGTTGAAGCTAAGCTAACAAAATACAGGATATACTAGCTTGGGTAGCTTGTGCCAAACGAAGCCTCAGCCTCGCTGAGCTGGATGCACTGCTGACCGTACGACGGCCGGGTGGTGCGCGAGTGGTGGACCTCGAAAGACGGCTACGCGTTGCATATGTGACTTTGTTTTCGGTCACTGGTGCTGGTGCAACCGAAGCCACCACTGCCGACGAGCGTTCGCGGAAGCGACTTGATGGATACGACACGGCCCAACTGAGCGTACCATCTGTACCCGCGGACCCTCTAGACCACAGTGTGATGAGCACACCTGCTGCTCAAAGCACAAAGCTAAATGCATCTGCAAGCCACGACACCGCTATTCGTCGTGCAGTTGCATCCATGCAAAGAAGCTATGTGGCTCTGAGTCACAGTCTCATCGCCGAGCAGATTCAAAAACGCACTGCGCAAGCAGGCCTCAAAAACTTCACGACTCACAGCATGCAGGGTATGGTACTGCTTGGATGTCTGGACATTTTATGTGAGACCAACGGAAGCCACGATAAACAGACTTCTGAGCTCGCCGGACGGTACTGTGGACCGTACCTCTCCGATCACCTGACTTCGGTCGACCCGGACGATGTGGAGCCCGAGACAAGAATAAAGATTGCGAAGTTGCTAATCAGACTCTTTCGAGACGATGACTGCATGACTCGAATGGTGGGATTTGCGGAAGGCGTGCTGACGGAAGAGTTCTTGAACAAGACCCTGTTTCGGACGAGGTCAATTCAATTCATGCAGGATCCCAAAGTCCAGTCAAGTCTAGATTCCGCCGAGAAGGACTGGGTCGATCAAGCGGCTGCGGAGCCCCTAAGAACTGTTCTCGGCGGGATGGCCCAAGGTGTCGCTCGCAGATGGCTTACACAAGCCACAGCGTTCTACGAAGACTATTGGTCCTTCCTCCGGCGCTACCAAGTATGTCTGACCCAAAGCATGTGGGTAAACGATGATCTAGCTGACTGAACCACTAAGACCATGCTCAACAGTCCCGAAAGCCCGCAAACATCCAAGACGGAAGATGGTGAATCACTGACGAATGCCTCCACGGAAGAGGTCATTGCCGTCGCAGAATGGGCAAATCTCGAGAAGAACGGCAGATGGTACGGGAGAATCGCAGTGACGTTACGCAACCTTGAGCGTTACGACGACTCTATCGAATATTTCCACAAAGCTATCGAGCTGGACCAAGAAGATGGGCTTACACAAGTTGGTCTTGCTGTGACGTTCGCTGCGCAGGAGAAGTACGAAGATGCGCTCAGAGAAGGGGTCAGTGGTATCGACAAGCTCGTGAACAATATTGCAGACTCAAAGCCATCCCCGGATCCAGGAATGTCTCTCACCTCGTATTTGAGATCCACCCGTCAGGATTGTGCATCATGGTCACTCCAGATCAACCAACTTGACGAAGCACTACAATCTTACGAACGATCTTTCCAGGATTTCGAGCTTATCAATCCTGATGGAGATGACTGGGATCATGTCGTATCCATAATCGTAGCCTACTACTACACCCTGTGTGACAAGAGCCGCTGGCACGATGTAGGACGTCTTCTCGAACGCTTGTGCTCGCATTCGGCACGGTTCCACGAGGAGTATCTGATGCTTTATCAATATCTCACGGTACACTCTTGGCTTCTGGCAACAGGCTTCACGACGAAGCGGTTTGACATCCTGCTTCTATTCTTGGACAATGCTATCTGCATGACTGCACGGTATGGTGAGGACGGTGACACTGCGTACATAGTGTATATCCGCGCTATGGTATCACTCAGACTCGACAGCGACCGGACCGATGAAGGAGTAAAGCTTCTAGAAGCAGTGGCAGACAGTGACGATTCTGGTCGAGGCGTCAAGGACATTACCGAAAGGGAGCTCGCACGGCATTACTTTGATCGTAGTCTACAGGCTCGCGAGAAGGATCAGTGGCACGAAGTGGGCCGCTGGGCTAGTCAGCTTGTTCAACTGGTCATCTCGGAGCTTGATGTGGATGGCAAGCCGAATTTTGGTACCAGGGACTGCGGACATATCTTGGCTGCTTGGGATCGGGTCAACGGCCGGCAAGATCGAGCTAGGGAGTGTATTCGGCAGCACATTACATATGGTATCGATCTTCTAGACGATCTGGATCCTGAGAATGATGACTTGGCATGGATTCATCTCGCGGACGCTTACTTGGCAATCCAGCACCCAAAACTAGCCATAGCGACGTGTACGATGCCGCGACAAGGAAGACTTCCAACGCCAGCTGCGGCTACTAAAGTCAATGACGGACCAGCTGCTTCCGATGCAACTCCGGGTGCCGAACAGGAAAATCCTCCAACAAGGACGGACAATGGGCCTGGGGCGGTGTTGGAGGCACCCTCGGCGGACAGCGAGCGTCACGAAGACACCGGCACAAGCACTGCGCAAGCTGAATCGGCGACTACTACTGCTACTACAACATTGGCCATTCACGAGAAAAAGACAGCAGAGCTCCAAGCCAATGGCGACAGTGCCACAGGAGGGGAAGCGGTCACAGAGGCACCAGTTTCTATCGACCTGCCTGCAAAGTCGAGAGTAGAGACAATAGACAAAGACAAGCCCGCCGCGGGCTACCCATTCTGTAGCTGCGACGGATGCTGCTTCGATACCATTCCCAACGATGCACCACTCTGGCGCTGTAGCTACTGTATTGCTGAGTTTTGTGTCAGCTGCCACGATCTGATCATGTCAAACAAGATGGAAGGGTGGAATATCTGCGGAAGCAATCACGATCATGTCTACTTTCCTGGTACGGCAGAGAAATACCCCGAGAATACCGTCCGGATTGATGGCAAGGACCTATTGGTCAAAGACTGGGTTGCGAGATTACGAGAGGAATGGAATTATCCGAAGGCCTAGCAGACTTGGTGATATTTGCGGTAATATCACTTCATTGCCTCCATCTATGCCGTTAATGCTAGGTCTACAATTGTTTCAGATTGTTATTATATACGTTTCTGGAATGTCACGACTTCCATCAAGTCTCTCACCATCCACCGGCAGAGCTGGGCCCCCATGCGCTGTGCGAGCCGTGATAGCCTCCCGCGTTAGACGCGGTCGCAGAGCTTTTCTGGCTGGAGCTGACCTTGCTCGAAAGTGTCGAAGTAGCGCTTGCGCTGCCACTCGAGCCAGCACCTTGCAGTTGAATGGTGAGGTCGCTGTTGTAAACGCCCTTGCTCGTCGCATCCTGCAAGCCCGTGATGTACAGAACGTTGCCGTTGCCAGACTGAGCCTGTGCCTTCGACGCTGGGACGCCATTGACAGAGACCGATTTGACTTGGCCGCTATACCCGGCGATAGTCACGTTGGCTAGTGGGATGTTGTCGTTGTAATTGCCTGAGACCGTGGCCTTGAGTGTGTTGTTTGCATACATGAACTGAGCGCTGTCAGTCGTGGTCACCATCATCAATCAACATGCATAGAGCTTACCTGAACATTCTTGGTCTGGCTTGGGTTGAGCGTGATGCCATCGTCGAGGTACAACTCGCCACTAGCCTGTCCGTCCTTGTCAAGAGCGACAACCAAGCTCCAAGGGTTCATTCGCGAGGTCTTGGTGGTATTACCAGCCTTCTGAATAGGGATTATGTAGCCACCACGAATCGCGACAGGCTGATGAACAAGTGGTGCGTCTTGAGTCTTGTTCTCTCCAGCTGCGGCATGAATCTTCTGGAACGTGTACCAATCATACCAATTAGTGCCGTCAGCGATGCCCGGGAAGACACCTTGTACCCTAGCAACTGTTAGAAATCTCCAACGCATGTGCTCCCTGTTTGACTTACGTAGTGGCAAGGGGCGCGAGTACTGGTGTAACGAGGATCGCCGGACCGGACATGAATTGTGTCTCGACTGCTTTCAAGGATGCATCGTTCGGGAACTCCCATGCGAGCGCGCGAAGCACAGTCTCACCAGCAACATTGGCCTTGTGAAATAGAGTGTATGTGTATGGTGCGAGGGAATAGCGGATGTTCATGATGCGGCGAGTGGCCTCAGCTGTGGTAGACCAGCGGTATGCCTCTTGAGCGATGGTGTTTCCTGTCATTTTCTGTCAGTACAGAAAAACTCGTGAAATGCCTACATTTAACCGACGGTTGTTATGGTTGCGGTACATCGGGAACCAGGCACTCAGCTGCATCCAGCGGGTACACAGTTCCATGTCAGCATTGCCATTGAACCCACAGGTTTCGACGCCGAAGTACTGTTCTCTGTGTCAGCCATTCTTTCGAAATTGCACAAGTCACACCTACCGGAATGCCGAAGATGCTGAATTGCAACGCTTGTGGGATGCCAAAGTACATGTCACCCCACATACTGTTGGTGTCACCTCCCCAGTGACCGGAAAAGTTACCACTTCCAGCGAATGTAGAACGGTTGATAAAGAAAGGTCGCTTCCCAGTGAAGACTTCCTTAAGTGCGTTGTAAGTCGCCCGGCCACTTACGTGCCCATAGAGGTTGTGAAGTTCATACTCGGTGCTGTTGTATGGGCCATCGGGGTGAGTGGCATTTGGTGATATGACTTCCTTGACCAAGCTATGGCCTGGCAAAAAGTTGTTGATAGCATAGGGAGGGAAGTTCAAGTTTCGGATGCCCGGTGTGGGAATGGTGCGCGCCAAGACCGGCGTTGGTGTCACCGAAGGGGTGGGATATGCAAGCGACTGCGACATCATTGCAGAGCTAGCAGAGGCCGCCTCGGTGGCGTTGGTGATATTAAACATCTCTGGATACCGATAGTCGACAGCGATGGAGGTATTTGGATCGCCGGGCAGAGCGAACGGAACGTGGATTGGATTCTCCTCAATCATGTTCTGGCCGCAGGAACCCGTGCAGTAGGACACGGCATCATTCACGTCCAGCCAAAACCCGTCGAAGGAGATTAACTTATGAAACGCTACGATCTGCTCAGTCCAGAAGCTTTGCGCCTGGGTCGTGATGAACGATGGGAAAACGCTGAAGCCAGGCCACTCGACACCGACGTAGAAGCTATCGTTACCATTATGGATATAGGCATCAACAGCTGCACCAGCATCGTACGTGGAATAGGCATCAGATGCGTTGGTCGGATCTGGCACATATATGTTGGGGTCCAGGATAGGCAGGTAGTATTGTCCATTGGCATGTAGTCTCTCCAAGAATGCGGCACCTTCAGCAAGGTCGTAATGACCAGGGTTGTTGGTGAAATCGCGATTCATCTTCAGGTAGTCGAGATCGTTCATGATTGCTTCGAGCTGGATATTTTGATCCGCGTATAGGTCGACGACCTCTTGGAGGTTGGACCAGTTCTGGTAGCCCCATCGGACCTGGAGGAAGCCAAGGTGCCAGTACGCTGGCAAGTATGGCGTGTTGATAACGCCGGTCTGGTATTGGCTGATGACTTGTTTTGCAGTCGAACCAGAGAAGAAGTAGAGGTCGAAGCTGCCACCGATCGCGCGATAGCTGACGGTCGTGTCTCGCATAAGCCATTCCTGACCGTGCGCATTACGAGCGTATACACCATGGGAGGTGGATGTACCATTGGCATAACGTGTCTCCACATAGACTGGGTGAACCCCATGAGCGTTCACGTCGAGTATTTGATCATTGTCAAGGTTGTACGCGTTCCACATCGTCTGAGTGTAATTGTTGGGAATGCGAAAGCCTCGCAGGCCCTCACCAAGTCCGTAGATGTTATATTGAGGCACCATGTTGGTCACGAGCTCAAGGAATTGGTCCTCGAACACGATTTTATGGCCATAGGTATCGAAGATGACCTCGCCAGAGCCCGCGCGCGAGATCTTGAAATGGAAGCTTGGATCATTGCTCCAAGTGAAGATGAGGTCGCTCTTGCTCTTGCTCGCACCAGATTCGACGTTGCCCTGCGCTACAAGGGTGGGCGAGAGGATGTATTGTGACTGGTTGCTAGCAGCAAGGTACTTTGGATAGATGCGCACCGCTAGGCGTTGCTGGCTTTGGTATTGCACATCCAGGATCAGGTTCGTGATCTCGTTGCCATACACGTTGCAGGCTTGTCCAGCCAAGCTGAGGTCAGCCTTCACGCCAGAGGAGCTCTCTTGCACATTAGACGCCTTGTAGCCCGGGCATACGGTCTGCGCATTTGGCGCAGTCTTGTCCATGACATTGGGAGTGACACTCGGGGCATAATTGATGCTGGGCGGAAGGATTGGCGTTGGAGGAAAGGCTGGCGGGAACTGTGGCTTTTGTCCTGTTCGCTGGTCTCAGCAATAGATCTTCTCAAGGGAGTGCTCATTCGTCTCGTCTTACCGAGGACAAGGACCGGCAGAGCCCACACCAGTGCTGTAATACTCTTCATCTTGACTCTCCGTCACGCCTTACCTCGACGCGTCTTACTCTGCATGCAGAAGCAGAGCAGGAAAGAGCTCCTACAAATAGCTGCCGGACCCAAGTAGCATATACTTCCCGGCATAGACGTCACGTTTAGAGCTTACCTTTGATGTGCGACACTGTTTGCGTATGGCTTCATCCAACTTGAGAAGCTCGACATACAGCGACGCTAAAACATAGGCCTTGGTCGACGCAAAAGCCAGCCATTTGGAATACCTCGCCCACGATTGTGATCGATCGGAGATGATCGCAGGTCCGAAAACGCTCTGATCAGACTGTACTCGGGAGAAGCAGTTGGAGCAAAAGTACTTTGGCGTCATGGCGGGCTCTCCGCAAACGCCTCCAGGCCTGAGCAGGAGTTTGTTCCTGAAGATCATGGAATAGGCTTTGACGTTGCTGCGGGGAAAGCCTATCTTCATTCTAATTTGGCTGTCGTTGTCGTCCTGGCTGTCATGGTTGGACTTTTTTCCATCAGGATGGTGGTTGGAGGCTCAAGTTATCGCTCGGCGACCACTTGACATATGAGCAAGTCGATAATAATGTGAATGCAGGCTCGGCAGATACCTAGCAGCCGACGAAGTACTCCGTACTGTATGAACGCAAAGGCGAGTCATTCTGTCATTGTTGCTGCTTGGAAGGCGCTACAACCAGTACGGTGTGAGACCACTGATATATGCCAACAACATCACTTCGTTGGAAATCGATTAATTGATCAGATGAAAGAGTGAAGATGTCGTACCCTCGTATTGTGAACGGAGTTCGGCTTTCGGCACTCGCCTGGATCGACTCGCTATCGAAAGGCGAATACATCACGGTACAATCTTCGCCTGCACAGCCAGTCGACTACAGCTCGAAAACCGTGAGCTCGGCAGCCTCGTCGGAATACTGCATGTCCGCTAGAATTAGTTCCTTCAGAACCATCAAACGTAACCACCGTCTAGTGAGACATGCCGCCCAAAATACTCGACCCTGCAAGCTCGCAGGTTGATGATAGCATTGCGAGCATTGAAGTTACAACAAATCAGCCAAGAACTGATGAGCAGGATCGTGGAGCCGGATCTACCACAATCGAGCCGTTCGACTGGGTCGAAGACCCGGCCCTCGCGAGTGAAGCAGAAAATCAGTACCCTACTGGCGCCAAGTTTTGGTTTATAACACTCTCGGTTGCTCTCCTTCTGCTAGTCGGCGGCATGGACGCCTCGATCATCGCCACTGCCGTACCTTCCATTATTGATCATTTCCGTACCGTGGCTGATATTGGATGGTTTGTTGTCTTTCTGACCTATAATCACCGGGTTACTAATATCACTTCTCGTGTTTAGGTACAATGTGGCATACCGCTTGCCCCTCTGCGCTCTCCATTCCTCTTCGGCAAGATGTACAGGATCTTCTCGGTCAAAATCATGCTCATGGTATCCACCTGCATCTTCATGCTCGGCACGATCCTTTGCGCCTCCGCTACATCGTCGAAGATTGTGGTTCTCGGACGTGCGGTCACAGGACCAGCTACGTCGAGCCAGATAGCTGGAGCTTTCACACTTTTGCAGATCGGTCTACCGCTCAGGTTGAGGCCAGTGTATGCAGGAGCCGGTGGCGCGGTCGAGACAGTAGCTGTCATTGCGGCGCCGGTCCTTGGTGGCGTACTTACGCAGAAGTTATCGTGGCGATGGTGTAAGCCGAGACACGGAAAGGACAAGCCCCATGGCTAACGTTCTTTCTTAGGCTTCTGGATCTCCCTACCGCCCAGCTTTCTCACCCTGCTCTTTCTGACTTTCTTCTTCTCGGATCCCAGAAAGTCGACATCCGCGACAATGGCCTGGCGAGAAATCATTACCGAACTGGATCTGTTCGGCACGCTCTGCTTTGTTCCAGGCATGACGTGCCTCTTCCTAGCGTTGACCTGGGCTGGAAGCAAATATGCTTTTGACAGCGCCGTTGTCCTGTGCTTGTATGGTGCTTTTGCAGTCCTCCTGGTCGCCTTTGTATGGGACCAGCATAGGAAGGGCGAGAAAGCCACATTGCCTCCCCGAATATTCAAACAACGGAGCATCCTCGCAGGCTTTATCTTCTCACTTGGTTGCGGCTCCAGCCTAATGGTATTCGAGTGGGTGAGTAAAGCCAATACGGTTAATGGCGTAGTATGGTGCCCTGATCTCATCCAGTATCTGCCAACTTACTACCAAGTCATCAGGGGCTACACGCCTGGCAAGAGCGGCTATCTAATGCTACCGACAGTAGGGGGCTTCTTGGTTGGCATGGTCTTGCACGGCAGCCTCACGAGCATTACCGGGTACTTCTCGCCATGGATGCTGCTCGGCTCTACGCTGTTACCGCTCGCTGCTGGACTGTTGACAACATGGACGCTGGAGTCGAACCTTACAAAGCTAGTCGCATATCCAGCACTGATCGGCTTCGCGGCAGGCATCGGTTTCCAAGGCCCACAGAGTGCAGCGCAGACCGTGCTGTCAGATGCTGATGGTCCACTGGGATTGGCAGTCATCCTTTTCGCGCAGCACTTTGGTTCTGCGTTGTTTGGCTCCATTGCTCAGACCATCTTCACCAACAGATTAGCAGCCAACTTACACGATCTCGTGCCTGGACTGAACGCGAGTAGTGTCGCTAGTATGGGCTTCAGTGAGATACGTGGTGCAGTCGCGGCGAGCAGATTACAAGAAGTTCTGCTAGGTCTCGATCGTTCACTTATCCAGACTTGGTATCTCGGAGTAGGTCTGGCATGTATGACCATGCTTGGGAGTATATCGATGGAGTGGGTAAGCGTGAAGCATAAGAAGAACTAAGGTGGATAAGGAGAGCGTCTCGCTGTAACCTGCAGTTGGTAAGGTAGTCCACGGCGCCAGGAGCTAGTCCTCTGCTCATCTGTAACGTGATATGTGAGGCCAATATTCACTCTTTGAATTGAGTGCCATCAAACCGCTAGGAGCCTATTCGGCTTCGAAGCCGTCATGGTCGAATAAGTCTATATGTCCTCTTCGAATATGAGAGGTGCATCTGATGGACTAGATCCAGCCCTAGACTTCTTTGACCAAGGACACCCCTCCGTTTTGTCTTCGGCCAGAAGCTCAAAGTTTCGTGGATCCGTGCATGTGGCCATCGGGCTATCATAGGCTCTATGGCTTAGCTCCATCCCGTGCAGCAGACGCCATGACTCAAGTACCATGAGCAGCTAGTTTGTCGGAGCACCAACAGCGACGCCGGAGAAGAAGACGTTGATATCTGGTCCTAACTAAGAGCTAGTGGTCTAATCTGGTCGCACGCTACGCCTATGATCACATGATCTAGTCCACAAGGTTGCACCAGTAGCGCAGATCATGAGTACAAGTACTGCCAGTATGCTGTCTGAAAATGGCTCTGCTGCGCTTGCGCCTCTCGCAGCGGACCCGAGTATGACCACTCGATATACGGACGACGAATGGGCGAGGTTCATTGCACAGTTCGAGAAGGATCTAGTAGTGTCCGATGTGACTTGTGTGTGCCCGGATCTGGGCAGCGAGGGATTCGCGAAAACCATCGACCATACACTTCTGAAACTGGATGCGAGAAGTGCACAGTTTGACTCGGTTTGCGCAGAGGCACGCGTAGACAATTTCGCGGTAAGAGCAGACAATTTAGTATGAATAGACGGCAGCTGAGACCAGGACAGACTGTCTGTGTTCGACCACAACATGTCGGACAGTGCGTAGCCGATCTCAAAGGCAGTGGTGTGAAGGTCTCCGGTGCCATTGGCTTCCATGAAGGCTCATACGATCTGCTCCACAAGGCACAGTGCGTGTAGGATTAAAGCCGCAAGACACAGATCATGTGCTGACCTCCGCGTAGAGAGACGAAGAAATCGATACAAGGCGGTGCTGAAGAGCTGGACATTGTGGTCAATTACGGCGAGCTGAAGGCTGGCAAGTATGCTTCAGTATACAATGAGTTGGCGACACTCAGACTCCAGGCACCACATCCTATCCTCCTCAAGCTCATTCTCGAAACCTCACAACTAGATCGATTGCAGATCGTCGCAGGCTGCGCAATGGCTGCAGCAGCGAATTTCGACTTCGTCAAAACCTCGACGGGCTTCAATGGCCACGGTGCAAAAGAAGAGCACGTACGTTTAATGGCTGCGTGCTGTGAGAAACTTGCTCTCGGTCAAGGAGGACGGAAGATGCTGGTCAAAGCTTCCGGTGGTATACGAACAATCGAGGATGCAGTGAAAATGCTTGAGGCAGGCGCAAGCAGGTTAGGTACAAGTAATGGTGTCTGGATAGCCAAGGAGGGAAGGGAGTTTGTGGACAGGAGTCGGAGTCCGCCGTCAGTACAAGAGCAGAGGCGAGGCTCGAGACCGAACACGACAAGATTGTTTACGGATGAATACTGACATCGCGATTTTGTCTTACGCAATGATATCCAGAGAACGAGCACGACCGAGGGGAGTCCTTGCGACAATATGGGTTCGGCTACATTACGCGGTGCATGCTTGCGGGGTGCATTGAGCTTGCTGCGGAGAACGACTTTAAACTATGCACTCAATCATCGTCTAGTCCTTGACATTAACATAACTAGCCATTAACAAAGTATTCGGAATTCCTAGTAAAGAAGAAACCTGTACATTGCCAAACATTTCAGCATGTCTCATCCGGGCCGTCTTGAAGGCAAGACAGCGATCATTACAGGCGCTGGTATGGGCTTAGGTGAAGGCATAACACGCAAGTTCATCGAAGAAGGTGCCAACGTCCTGCTCTTCGAGATCTCGGCCGAGCACGGACAGAACGTCGCCAACCAGTTCGCGAAAGATAAGGCCGCGTTCTTCAAGGGCGATGTCACTAACTTGGACCACTGGGAGGCAGCATTGAAAGCATGTCTTGACAAATTCGGCAAGCTCGATATCGTCGTCAACAACGCGGGCGTTGTTCACAGGGCTGGCGTAAGATGATAGTAATGAACCGCGTATTTGCTTTCGCTAACAACCTGAAGCCATCCCATGACGTGCCAAGATCAGAATACGATCGCATCATGAACATCAATGTGTCGCCGTTGTACCAGAGCGCCAAAGTCATAGCTCCATACTTCGTCAAGCAGAAACAAGGCGTCTTCGTCAACATCTCTTCCATTTCTGCTCCGCGGCCACGCCCGAACCTGGTCTGGTATGCCGGGTCAAAGGGGGCAGTCTCGGCCATCACCAAAGGCCTAGCTGCCGAACTTGGGCCCAGTGGAATCAGATGTAACGCTATCTGTCCGGTTGTTGCAGAGACAGGCATGGTGTCGAGTGTTCTAGGAGGAACTGACACCCTCGAGGGCAGAGCAGGGCTGACGAAAGCTATTCCCTTGGGCAGATTTGCCACGCCGCAGGACATCGGCAATGCGGCGTGCTGGCTTGCGAGTGATGAGGCGAGTTTTATCACAGGTATTGAATTGCCTGTTGACGGTGGTAGAGCGCTCAATTAGGTTGCCAATCAACATCGTATCTACAGATGGCCGAACAACGAAACGGCATGCTCTGTCCATTACTTCGACTCGGCCAGCTCGCACATGAAGTCCCTGAAATCGCCCTTGGTTGCATCCTCAATGTCCTCCTGTAGGTGCGTACGGAACTTGTCCATGTATGCACGCTTCACCCGCTCCAGATGCATCTTGTCCCAGTGTACTCGGGTCAATCTTGAAATCAAAAGTTCATACCTAAGGTCGTCATTCTTGTTCTTCTCGGCGATGTCCTTGATCGCGTGGTTGAGCAGGATAGCGTCTCGAACGGGCTTATTGATTACACCATTCAGGATGTGGGCTACGACCTCGCCCTGTAGATCCATGTCAGTATCCTCTTGACTCATCGGTCATGGAGCACGACTCACGATAAGATTGTTGCTTTTCCTCAACGCCGCACGAGCAAAGTTCTCACCATGCTGCCTCTGGTACAGATCGAGCACCCTCCTCAAATGAGCATCGCTCCTCCTGACCACGACGTCAAGCATGGCACTCTCACCGCCTTGCTTTGCGCTCAAAGATCGGAACAACATCTCAACATCACGATTGACATACTCTGGCGGATATACATCCAGTTCCTCCTGCCGACGCTCCTCTAACGCCATTAATATCGCGGCACGAAACTTGTCCATCTTCAGCTCCTTCTCCATACACTTCTCAAGACTATCCGAGTACCGCTTATCCTTGAATTCGTCCTTAATATTGCGGATATCGGCGTTTGTGCGGCCCATAAGGCTTTCAATCAGAAGTTCTCGTCTGCTTCCATGAGACTGGTACCAGAAATTCGCCCAGTAACCTTCACTCTCGAATCTGCCCAGAGTGGTGACATATGCTACTTTGCCGAAGTTGCCAGTAAGCTTTAGCTTCAGATGCTTGGGCAGAGAGATGCCTTTGCCTTGAATCTTGACCTGCTTCTTGTATTCCTTGCGAAGCTCCCACGTCTGGTCGTGAGTGAGGCCCGGTAAAATGTCGATGATTGGCTCGGCCACTGGTTTGCTGTGATTTAATGCTTTGGCAATCTTCTTCGCGTCATCTTCTGGATCGTACAGCGTGACACGTTTCTTGTCCTTTCCTCCGCGGTCCTTCACTCGACCGGCCTCTGCCTCACGGCTGAGCTTGTCCTTGGCATGACCCTTACGTGACGATGGCGCTTCTAAAGGTTCTAGATCGCTCATGTCATCGTCATCGTCCGGCCTAAGAGCCATGGGCATGGGTGACAATGACTGATATGTGCCGCGATATGCCTCGAGGAGCGGACTGGGGGGTGGCATATTACCCATATCAGGTCTGTTGCTGCTTAATGACAGCCTATGCATACCAGAGCTCAAGCCGGGCTGGGGTTGCAGACTGAGCTGTTGAGTACTGACAGATAATCTATGAGGCTGCGCATTTGATGGCGCACGATCGCGCTTATCACGGCCAGGCGTGATGTCGACAGTACGAGTATCATCTGGACGTCCAGTGTACGAGTTGTGGCGCTGCGCGTCTCTACTGTACGGTTCCGTAGATTGCGTATACGATGTCGTCCTAGACCCTGTTGCCGGCTTTGCTGTGTATGTGATGTTCTCTGGCGGCTTTGCATACTGGTATGACTTCGATCCATACTTATCGGTGGCAGATTGAGGAGTATAGCGGTAGTCCGAATCAGATGGCTCGCGGTACTGAGGTTGCGAATTGGAATGCTGGCCAGGATATTGGCTATTGTACGACTGATGTCGCGAAGTTACAGGGCTAGCATTCCCATACGCGAGATCGTCATCGTCATGGTGCTGAGGCATCTGCGGGAATCGTGCATCCGGACCAACATAGCCTGGTCTCTCATTCGGTGGAAAGTCGCTATAGTCTCCCATAGTAAAGCCACCATCATCAGTCGGGTATGGCATACCGTCAGGAGGAGCACGATTTTTGGACGATGCTTTGTTCGAGGAGGGAAAGTAGTTGCTCCTATCTGAGACGCCTGGAGGTGATCTGACATCGTACTTGGCGGAGGTTGGTCCGTCGTCGAATGAGCCCGGCATTGGACCCGCCGAAGTGGTCGACGGAGCATAGCCATACGACTGTGACTTGGGAGGCGACGGTACACGTACAGCACTGCGTGACCGCGATCTGTCTCGGTTGCCAGACTTGGAACGCGAACGTGACGCGCGATCATCTACGCCGAGGAACGACATGGTGAGCTTTTGAGTACGCGAAAGCAAAGGTCCAGTACTTGCGGACTGCTAGGCTAGTGGCGAGAAACGATTGTAGAGATCAGGTCGAATACAGCGCGTGAAGCAGCCTCATGTCGCAGGTGAATCAGACGTTTCTTGCAAACCGGTGAGGTTGTCCTCAGCCGCAAAGGACGAAAGCGCCACCATTGCAGCCCAGGGTGGGGTCGAGAACGCATGGGACGCCTGATGAGATGAATGAATGATTTGGCCATACACATTCAATCTGGAGGATAAGTTTCGGCGTCAAGAGGCATACAGCAACGTGCTTGCATAGTTTGAGAGATAGTCATGATAGTCAACCAGATCAGACTTCATCGACGCCGTCAGCATGGTACATCGAATAGATACCCAACACGGCATATAGCGGTGGCACGACGAAGATGTAGCTATCTACTTCCTCTAGACGTATGCTCGTCGCCTATTGTACAGTCCGGCGTCTCTTGCCCTCTCGCTCTTCAGCCCACATCACAGCCAAATTCGATGACTGTGATCTGGCTGGTGGAGCACGCATGACCCCATTGCCTTCTCTTGTCAGCTCATGGTCCACATTCCTCACATCGATACTCTGCCGACTGATCTCAAATTTCTGCGTTGTAGTGATCTTCCGTAAGGGCAAATCACGCGCCTTTTGCTGCGAAGTTGATCGAGATGCTGAAAGTCGTCTCAGACCATACATCTCGTCGATCGAGGATGTTCGTGAGAGATTATCGTTCTCTTCCGAATGCTTGCGAAATAACCATTTCAAGGTCAAACCGATCCACTGGAAAAGGTCGCGAGTCTTCGATCGCCACCAGTGCATGCCTTCCTTGGTGTTGAGCGAACCGACGAGGACGAAGAATGGTACACAAATAGCTACTGTCACAACAGCGAAGGGCCTGAATAACATCAGCAAGATCTCGACGTTGTCCAGAGTGGCTTCCTCGAAATGCTCGATACGCACCAATAGTGTTCGGTGGTGGGCATCTGGAGACAGTCGTCAGCAAGCTCTCACTGTAAATGGGAAGGATGCAAAAAAAGGGCACTGACATTCGTCATTCCGAACACCGACGAGCTGTAAAGGAGAGTCAGCTTTAACTCGCCAACTGCGTGCAGCATGGTTCCTGGGGGCCCACTAACCTGAAGGTCAACGGAAGGAAGAAAATATTGACAAGTGTAAGTAATTTTATGTTGTTTCCTTGCCTAAATGACATCAGCTGTGGAAAGGGTTGTTCGAAGGCGAGGGACCTACTGGATAGTTATCTCGGTATTCTCGACAGATTTCCTAACGCTGCATTAGCACCTGGCTCGAAGTGCGGTCCCATGGAGTAGACTATACCGGCTCTCGAGTATCGAGGTACCCTTAAACAACTCCTCCTTCAAGTTGTGGATCTCATCTCGCCGATCATCGTTCTCCTGCATTTGCTTCTTAAGGTTCTCAATCTCCTGCTCAAATCTCGTCCGAAGCAGAGCCATGCGTTTTCTGAAGTAGACATTGCGTGCGCTGTCATACTCCAGCAAAGGCCACAGTGTTTTGTGCGTACCTTCCCATACGTCGTCTGTGAAATTGTCTTCGCTAAAAGGATGTCAATATATCTTCCTACACAGTTGTGGCATTGCATCCGACGTACTAGGCTTCAAGCATATTTCTTATGCTCTCATTGACCAAGGCTAGCGTTGTCGAAGCCCAGAAGTAGCGTCGCGAATATGTTAGGTCTCCGTCTTCGAAAAGAAGTTCATCTCTGATGTCAGCATCAAACATGAAGTCCAGTGGTGGCGTGATCAGCTTCGTGATGGCCTGCCCGAGGTTAGCATATCCATCCTTGTCAGCATTTCTGCATGACCATCGGAACAAGCGCACTCACCCGGTAAATCAATTCGAACCTCTTTTGTGCATCACGAAACTCGCCGAGCACTGTCACCATGAACGCTTCCACACCATTGACATAATGCCGAGTAGAATCATGTACCTCGGTGGATGCGTTCCAGTCAGGGTAACACTGCAGATTGAGTACTTGCCACGATGACCAAGGATCGTACGCAAAACCATGACTATTGACAGCCCGTCTGGAAGGATTTCGGACTTTCCGAACAGCTGGTCCGTTCAGTACAAGAGCAACGACAGAGCTACAACGTGTGATGGGTATGTGATGCGCGCTCCTCTTATTCTGGAGGTCAGAGGTCTGCCATCGCATCGGTTCACAGTCCTGGCCAACGATAGTGTAGTACTCAAAGTTGAAGACGAAGCTCCGCTGCTTTCTTTCGTCGGAGTCGAAGGCTCGATGAAAATTGGCGGAGGAGCCATCCACTGCGACTAAGTGGCGAAAGAGCTCATCCACGTCAAAATGCTTGCTGAAGGCGAAATGGGCGGCCCCGAAAAGGATCGGACTGAGCTCCCGCAGAATCGTGATACGTCCCACAGCCAATCGTTCCTTCGGTGGCTGGTTGAGTTCTCTGATTGCGTGCCAAATGGCTTGTGCCCGCGAAGCTTCTTGCTCGATATCGGTGCGCTCAACTTGCAAAAGGGCGCCATCTGTGCCGACATCAAACACCTGATAGTGACTGAAGTGGCTGCGATCTTCCAATTGACCTTTGCGGTGTGGTATCAGAGGCTTCTGTAGCATCCTCTTTGGGTTGTCGATCACTGTCTGCAGAACTTTAGAGGTATGCTCGTAGTATTTGATCTTTGGTAGGTGAGTTCGAAGCCCTTCTTCATCATAGATCTCTGGTTCGAGGAAGTGCGATGCATAGAGCTCCTCATCGTCAGCCTCGGAGTCGCTATTTCCTGTATGCTTGCTGTCTGATGAGGTCGTCAAGGTAGCGAGACCACCTGAAAACTTCCGATGCTTCTTGGACCGCTCCGCCGTAGTGCCTGAAACTGATTGTCGAGGCGAGCGGGGAGTCGGCGGCACTTCAGATGTTTGGGTTGCTGGTACTGGTGCTCCAGATGGTACAATGGCTGCAAGATTTTGTGCCAGAACCTCGTGGATCAACGAAAAGGTCTCTTGATATGCATCGCGCTGAGCGTCCAGTCGCTTCAACAAAGCGTTCACGGTCTCTGTGCTGGCCATCTTTGCTGAGGGTAGACTTCTCGTGCCAAGGACTCGGTCCGCTTCAAGAAGTTGCTATACGAACCAAATCAGAATGAATGAGAAGAGTGCTCGGTCAGAATAATAGTGATTGCAAACCCGATGAGGCTGAAAGGCGATGGCGTGAACCGAAAGCCTTGTTATATATGCAGACTATGAAGCGATTTGCGCCATCGCTGCAGCTACCCGTCCCATCGCCGTCACGTTGCAGTTGACAGTCTTGGCTTGTGAACCGGTCAAGCGTGGCACGGCAAGTGTGACGTCTAAACTACTACGTGGTCATACCGCTGAAGCGAGTTGCTTCCTTGTATGCTGCGTTGCGACGGATGGAATGATGTATGTTGGGCATAAGCATAATAGTGACTTGAGATGCGAGCGGTTCTGAAGACAGCAGATGCCAAGGATGAGAGGGCTGAAGCGGAGTCGACAACGCTGCGCACAAGGCAACCGATGAGCCCGCCTCACTTCGAGGGCCGAGGAGGCAAATCCCTCCTCGCACCTTTCAGTATCCTACAACACAAGGTACCTAAAAAGCGCAGACACTAAACATGCTGCGCCGCCTCGGCTTCAACCAGGCGTAAGAAACCGCATGCGTGGCAGACGTTAATTCTCCAGGTGAGATAAAGGTGGAGCGGACGAGGGCCTGCGTCCACGTCCATTGCGACTTTTCATCACACGAGGCACACGATGATGCTACCACAATGCCATTCCACTGATCATCCAGCAGAGGAACTGCACGAGTGCAATATAGCCACCCACCTGAGCAAAGATGTCCTACCTATTGTCAGCATCTCTCATGCGCCAAGGGACTCGCTTACGCTTACGCTTGGAGACGCTGCCCTTTGTCTTGTCATGACCGGCCTTGTCATATCGGCAAATTGTAGCACAACCGTGGTATAGCACCAGTTTGCGTAATCGTCGCCAACATCACAGATATCATTCAAGCTGGGTATGGATGTGATTTCCATGTCTATTTGGCGCTTAGCGACCGTTCGAAACCTTACGAGGAGTTGTCTGCACCTCGGCTTACCATAGTAGTAGTACGGCTTTCCTCCCCAGCCTATACGATACTGCGGACGGATAACAACATTCGTCTATGCCAAAGCTGGGACGTGGGTGATCTGTGCTCGACCGCTGGTAAAAGCTTCCATTATCGGCATGATGGGATCGAATGCCATCAGGAGCAAAATGGGACCAGGCAACGTCCAGTCTCGTGGCGTGCCGGAGGAGTTGTCTGCGAATGCGGTCAGCTATTCGTCAACGAGTAACGCACAAGATCTGACGTACGGCTCGAAAACACTTGCAATACTAGGCTGGCATTAGTGGTATTGAAGCTGATCTGTGCCTATGGAATGAAATCTCGGTAAGATATCCCGCCGACATGGTTAGCCAGAGGCGCTTTCTGCACACCCGAGAGGGACTCAGAGCAGTTGCAATAATGCTCAGCGAGTATGATCTCCTCTGTCTGCGCCTGGCACGGTGTCATGATGGAGTCAAAGCCACCCGCAATGTCAGACACGAAGCCTTTGGGATATGGGTGATACAGCAGCTTCGGCGAGTCGCCACGATCCGCGATCGATACCAATGCCATGGCTAGAGGGCGCATGCTTTGCATGTCCTGCACCTGTTGCGTGAGCACATCTTGGTTCAGTCTGGGATACCATAGCAATGGATACATGATCATGCATATGATGATGGTCGCAATGCATGTCATGATAGTGCTGATAAGATTGGAATGATAGGCAAACTTGTCGTGGCCTAGTCGACATCAGCTGAAGTACTCGTGTGCCGTTTCGAACGGGCAACTCACGACTTGTGATCAATCTCGCCACGATCAGACCAAATATCAAGAGAAGGATGGTGCCGTCGAAGACGCCAGACGCGACCATGGTGACTTTGTTATGGACCACGACTGCCGCAGTGCCTTCAACAATGAACAAGACGAAGCCAGCCAAAGCGACTGCAGCGCAATGTCGCATTGGTCGATGAAATGTGCGGTGCTCGCCGCTCTCTAGACTGTCGTCGTGATTGCCATGCTCTGAGTTCGCGACGTTGGACGTCTTCGCATTGTTGAAAACCATGATGAATCGGTATGAAGATATGTAGTGCGCCGTTAATTGCAGCAGATACTGAGCTCGATTCTAGAGCACTTGGCACTAACATGTTCTCGATATATATATAGAGTCGCAAAAAGTTTGTCTATGGCGTCCCAGCAGCGTGTCGTTCGGAATGTTGGTCGCCTTCGTCGGAGATCATTGTTGGCCAACAGAACATCAACCCTCCACAAATGATCTAGCACGGGGTGCTCTCATGAACAGCGTGAGGCTGTCTGTTGTTGATCATAAAGCGTGTTGTCATAATGTCATTATACAGCAGATCAGAGGTATGTTGCAGATCGAAGGAAACACGTGGGTTGGGTTGTCACTCAGCTCGTCTTTGGTGCGTGTGATAGCCTGTAGAAGCGATGTACACTTATGCACATCTCGTTTTGACAGCCGCACACTTCTGCAGCAGACCTGCGGCACGTCGCCAGGATTGGGGATATAAGCGAACTGCTTTGTGTTTGCTCTGTTGTTTCGACAGATCACGGCAACGAGCAAGATCGTGCTCTTTTTTTGTCGCAGAATCTCCTGTTGAGTCGCATGATGCGGTGTTGATGTGGCGTCGATCGCTGACGATTTGAAAATCCTCGTGTATCGCGACGCCCCATTATCGTTGACCTTAGTTGCATAAGATACATGCACGGTACTTGAGCCACGCAGATGCGGCCTCAGAAGTCGTACGAGGCTTCTGCCTTCTGCCTTCACAAGCAAAGCAGTCAACACTACGCTGGAAGAACCGCAACCTCGGATTAGGAGCCAAGCTTAGTGGGTGGAAAGGCTTCAGTCGATCTTCAAGGTGCAAGGGTGTAAGGTGGCTTGCCGTCCAGTTGCGAGGATCAGCTGTTGGCAATATATAACCAACATTTTGTCGGAAGTAGCAACGATCGGTGTACCCGCTAGATGAGCACAGTGGCAGTCAGACATACCGAAGATTGCGTTCTGCGACTCACTAGGTGAGTTTGTTCGAACCCTCGCCTCCCTCTCGTTGCATAGAGCGACTTAGAGCGGCGGATAGCCTTCGTAATCCTCTTCGAAGCAAGCCCACTCAGCAAGACTCTTGCATCTCTCCACGTCTTCTGAGAACGAAGTCATCTTGACAGAAGCGCGAGACACGGCGTCCTTACCCAACGGCAGCCGAAAGACATCCTTCAGCTCAGCGCCTCGCCCCGTCCCAGTGACAACTTCAACGATCGCGTGCGCCGCCTTCACAGGATCGCCCGCCTGTCTCCCATGTCCAGCAGTGATCCTCCTCGCCGCCTCGTCCGCAGCAGTGCCCTTGTAAGCCTCACTAATGGCCTGCTCAGGCTTTTCGACAGCAGTCTGGAACGGTGTACGATATGCCCCTAGTTCCACAACGAGAACACGTATGCCAAAAGGCTCTAATTCAGCGGCCAGAGACTCCGACGCACCTTCCAGAGCGAACTTGGAGGCGGAGTACATGCTTTGACTGGGCGTGCCGGAGAAGCCTGAGGCGGACGAGATCATTACTATGATCCCATTGCGCTGGAAACGGAAAGTGGGAATGGCGCCCTTGGTTACAGCGAGGGCACCGAAGAAGTTTGTTTCCATTTGGGCTCTTACTTGGTGCATGCTAGAATGTTGTCAACATATGATCAACCGCTTGCCGTGGCGAAACGGCTGCTTCACCTTAAATCTTCAAGAACACCTCGTAGTCCGTAGCCAGCATTGTTGACAATGACGTTTATGCCATACTGCGTCACGGCCTCCGCCACCACACTTTGGGTATTATCGTCCGTGACATCCAGCTTGATCCATTTGCCACCCAACTGTTCCATCTCGGTGCAAGTCCTTCTAGCCCTGTCCACATCACGAGCTGTACCGATGACTCTGTGCCCTGCCCGCAGAGCAGCCAGCGCGATTTCTGTGCCTTGGCCGCTTGATGCACCAGTGACGAGCCAGATGTAGGAAGACATGGTGATGAGAATCAAAGCGAGGGATGAGAGTAATGAACCAGAGAGGAGGGCACATACGCAGCTGGCCAGAAATGATGCCTTGACCTAGAAAGTGAGGTATCGGAAGCAGTGCTCTACGGTATCGCAAAACGTAGACAAATGCTATTTCATGGTCACGACTCACGACATCGGAAGGTGACTCAGTGAGTGTTCCCTCCAGCAGCCGAGACGCGTCTTTGGGCGCGTCGGCATTTCTTCGGGTCGCTCGATGTGTAGATCTTCGACCTCGCACTAGACTTCGTTCTGTTGCTCGCACATCATCATCACAAGATGACCAAACGGAGACGGGAGCGAGACAGGCCTAAGGCTGGGCCAGACTCTGTATATAACCCAAATAAGAGAGTGCTGCTGAGCTACGCATCAGATGAGGAAGACACGGACGATGACATTGGTCAGACCTTGGGCACTGGCAATACAGCAGCCGTAGACGCAGTGTCGGCCGACTATGCAATCCCACCTTACCCCCAAGAAGAGGAAGAGTACATCCCGGAGCCCTTGGGAGAGCCGGTCAACGAGGATGCACCAACCTCCGTTCCAGATGAGAGCTCCGAGATCAGTACCAACGAGCAGTCCAACAATCAACGTTCGCACTACAAACGAAGTACGACCAAGAATGCAATCACAGGTCAGTGGCCTGCTATAGGCTCGCTCGCGTATCAGTGGGACGACGAGGGTGAGGGTGAGGGTGTGGAGAGCTATGATAGTGCGGAGGAGGAAGCCATGGCATACTTGAAAGCTGTAAGGTAAGCCGTACAATCCGCCACAGACACCTCTCCGTACACGCATGCTTACGATCTTGAAGGACTAATAGCTGACCTGCTATCGCAGGAACGAACGCATGGCTCTACCAGAAGTGGTGCGTGCCCAGCACAACGATATGAACGAGGAGATCTACAAGACCGGAAACGGCGATGCTCGAGGTTATGTCAAGGATGGTGCTTATGTTGGTTGCCCAGACATTGGTCCGGTCATGCCACGATCCGCACATAGCCAGATCTCACCGTTTGAAGCATACACGACTTCGCTCAAGAATCGTTTTCTGGACCAGCGCGAGCAGATGCACAGTAATGCTAGCGCAGAAGCACTGGGCAAACTGGATGACAAGCATCCGACGACTTTCGACATACGTAATAACAAGTTGTATGCTCAATGGACACGAACATTAAAGTCGACACCACCACTACCCGCACAGATTCGGACTTTGGATGCGGATGCTGTGAATCAGCTTCTTCAGCTGATCCAAAGAATATTTCTCTTTCGCGGAGAACCGATCCACGAGAGTACTAGTATCTGGATCTGGTCACTTCTTGCCCGGCTGGACGACGTAGGCACCATGAACAACGAAGAAGTATACGCTCTACGTGAATTTGGTAAGCGCGCTGTGCTGATACAGCTGTCTTTGTTCGATCCTGCGGCTGCTTTATTACTGGAGAATGTCAATCAGGAGGAAAATGTGGTGAGTGGAGCAGCTGGCACAGAAGGCGAAACAAACATGCCAGATGGTGGTACTGCTCACTCAGTTGGAAAGCCACCAGAGTTGCCTGACACTACTTCATCGTCTGCACAGAACACGCTCATAACCCTTGATGCCGTGATCACCATCATTGGCGAAGTGTTTGGGCAGCGTGACCTGCTTGATTTCAGAAGGGAATGGCCTGGCAGTACGGAAGCGCAGGCAGAGGCTGATAGGGCGTAAGCCGCAAATGAGTGACGAGGGCTTCGCGTCTTTCTGCACGTGACATCCATGACTCGAGCTGCATCTAGTAATGTCTTGGCAGCCGCAAGCTCTCGGCTATTGCGGAAATCATCATTGGACCTCGACAGTCACATTGAGTTTGCTACAGCAGCATCATCACTGCATCGTAGGTAGGCAAGCTTCATTCTGTTCTCTTCTGCTTTCCCTGTCTCGTACGTAGCCACTTCTTACTGTGCAATCATGGCATCCATTTCGAAGCTCGTACAAAAACATCGACCAGACTTATCACCATACCAGGAATTATACAAATACTTCCATGCCAACCCGGAACTCTCAAACCAAGAACATGAAACAGCTGCAGCCATTGCGAAATATCTGAAGGACAAGGTTTCCTCCGACTTCGATATCCGGACTGGCATCGGAGGCACTGGCCTCGCTGCTCTACTCTTCAATGGCGATGGCCCCAGGGTGCTTCTCCGAGCAGACTTCGACGCCCTACCAGTCGAAGAACGTACTGGTCTCCCATATGCCTCCAAAAAGCGCATGAAGGATGCCGACGGTGTTGAAAAGCCCGTAATGCATGCCTGCGGCCACGACATGCACATCACTAGTCTTCTGGCCGCAGCTCAGCTCATGGTCTCAGCCAAAGCCAGTTGGTCCGGAACTCTCCTCCTCGCCTTCCAGCCTGCGGAAGAACGTGGGACTGGCGCTCAAGCGATGGTTGACGATGGAATGTATGATCCGAAGAAGCATAACGTACCGATTCCAGATGTCTGTTTAGGTGGACATGTCATGCCGCACCGTGCTGGCGTCCTCGGGACTAGAAGAGGATTGGCTGCTAGCTCGGCAGACTCTATGCGCATCACGCTTCATGGACGAGGCGGCCATGCTTCGATGCCGCATAAGCTTGTCGATCCTGTCGTTATGGCTGCTTCCACAATCATGAAATTACAGACTATTGTCTCACGGGAGGTGGCGGCGTTCGACCCGACAGTGGTGACGGTGGCTAGTATACAGGCCGGAGACGCGGAGAATGTGATCGTGGACGACGCATGCATAGCCGTTGACATCCGTACCTCAAATGCGGAAACGAGAGAGAAAGTAAAGAAGAGCGTCAAACGCATCGTTGACGCCGAAGCTGTAGCCTCGAATGCTGTAAAGCCACCCACATACGTCACTACTCGCAGTTTTCCCTTGACGGTCAACGACGAAATCGTGACAGCAAAACTCGAAGAAACATTCCGCTCCCACTTCCCCGAAGACGCACAAAACTACACCTCGGAAATCGAAAAGCTAGGTGGCAGCGAGGATTTCCCTAACCTGGCTACTGCTGTTGGCAAACCATATTGTTTCTTCATGTATGGAGGTACGCCACAGGAGGTCTGGGATCAGTGTGAGAAGGAAGGGACGCTGGATGAGAAGGTCCCGATCAACCATAGTGGATTGTTCTACCCGGCTATCATGCCGACCCTTCAGGTTGCTGTTGACGCTTATGCAGCTGGGGCGTTGACCTGGTTGATCAAGAAGTAGTGGCGAGCTATTGACTTTGGTGCTGAGGAAGCTAGGGGAGGTGGGCCATTGTTGTACGATACATACCAAGGCTACATAGTCTCAATGGTCACGAGTCAGTCCCGTATATCGTTCGAAAATGTCCTATCGTAGGGTCACCATTCATCATTGTCGTCCAACATGTGCACCCTGGGCTGATATCCTGGTCTAGCATCATCATCACTTTTTTGCTTCCAGGTGCTGATGTGAGTGTGTGCAGGAAATACCCAGCTCTTCTGAGCATCGATTGGAAGCTGAGTCTAGGAGATAGCTATTGGACTAGCACTTGCTGAGCTACAGCTTCGGAGAAGGACGACGGTGAGCACCAAGAAGTGGAATATTTATGGCACTGCACACTAGCACCAAGATCGCAGAGCTCAGGGATGAACGCCGTGATTATTATTGGAAGCAAGAAAGCTGCCAGAGGGCATCTGTGAACGCATCTGACGTCGCGGATGTGCGGGTTGTAGCCGTAGTGTCTGAACAGGTAGTGAAGATGTACCAAGCACTATCTCCAAGCGAAATCTGCCAGAAGCGCTACACCCACTCGCACTTCCTTGATATCGCGCGGAAGCCTTTCGATGTGGAATTTGCATACGCCTCAGCCAGATAGGACGTCCACTCATTCATGTACACGCATAGTCACTTCCCAAGACAAAAGAGCATACCACCCATATCTAGGTTGCCGACATGTCAGCTTTTTCTGTCCAGCGCTGCGACGGCAAACCAAGCATACGTACTTGCGCAATACGTTCCCACGACCGAAGACTCACTCATAAGACCTTGCCATTACAGAGCTCGTGTATGGAAGCGAAAACGCTGGCACCACCATTGATCAGTCCGAATAGATCTGCGCATCTGCAACCACACGGAGCTTTGCTTGCAGGCTCCATACCCTCGAGGACACTCTGCACATGTTGCACCACGTTGATCTCACCTAAGGTGATTTTCACCTTGTCTTGCATATTGCGCAGTCGATCAGGGCACAATAACACCATCGTCTCCAGCGTTACTCGGAGGATGTGTGAAGACCAGCGACATCTTTGACTGGCCTACCACGTAGCTCGGACAGTGTAGTGTTGATGTAATCGAATGCCGCCGTTTCAGCCTTTTCACGCATCTTCATCCTGTTCATTGCTGCAATAAACCATGATCTCAATCGAAGCTTGCAAGTTGCCTCTGGAAGACGATATGTGCAGGAGAAGTACGGGGTCGAGATCATGAGGCACTGAAGCTTGGGCGTGCAGCCCACGATTGCCTTGGTCCATGCGATCCATTTCGCCATTGAAACTTGAACCGAATTGATTGCTCCATGCTGCTTGCCAGTGACTGTGTGACCGCCTGCGTCGAATTCGAAGGAGAAGATATTGCTCGCATAGTAAACGCTTCGGATTGACAGGTAGTCGTTATAGTCCTTGTACAGTCTGCCCGAGGTGTTTCGTAGCTTGCTGCTTGAGTCTCTGATAGGACACCCGATTGCTACTACGCGAGTCTCGCAGACAAAGGCCCAAATTTGGTCTCGAACCTCACTAGGCAATTCGAGAAGGCGGTCTTCGCTCGAGATAGCGGCACCCGAGGCTGCATTGTCTGAGGGAGATCTGTGCGTGCTGCGTGATATGGCGCCGAGAGAAGCCAGTGGATGGGAACCTGCCATGCCACCAAGTAACTTGATTTGGCTTGTGTTCTCCATATTGTAGTGCGTCACCGAAGATATAGATTTGTCGTACAGAGCCTTGCCGCTCTCTCCACACTGGGCAGCACATCGTATATATGGTCAATGCAGTGTGAACTGTCCTCCGAATGATCCTCCTGACTGTAATGTGAAGACAACATGGAGAGGACAACAGGAGATAGAGTTTGCGCAATCCGGGGCCAGGACCAACAATGTCTGCAGAATAAGTCAGCAAACATCGGAGAGCTCTCATGTACAACTCCACAAGGATCTTGTGCGGATGGTTGAAGGTTGGAACTGCGAAGCACTGCTATGGCCTTTATTGCTGAGCTTGCACTAAATCTTCGATCTGTATTCGTGTAAGGCCGAGCTACTGATGACCTGCACACGGCTACCTGCCCATGTTTCGTACATTGTCCAACTGTTCGAAAGTCATGCCTGCACGCCTACATATTAGCTTGTTCCGCTCGGCTCAAGATTGCAGGAGGAGACGCTCAAACTCATGCCTTTCATGCTCGTGTGCCGATGGCTCACCTAACCCGACTATCTCTACAAAGGTCGTCCAGATACTCAAAAGCATTCAAAGTCCTAGGTAGTAGACCCTGCAAGTCGCCACATACTTGCGCACAGGGGCGAGTCCTTCGATCAGTTGGCTCGTCGAGAATCATCTGTCGATGCCGCCCTGTGTCACCTGGACCTAGTGCCACATCGTCACCATCTCCCAAGCGATTCAATGGACGATGGCATAACATGACCACCAACTCCAACGTCATCCGCAAAAGGCCGTGAAGGTCAGCCACCGATAATACACTTTGACGTGGCAATCTCGCGAGCGCAGCCGCGAGCGCAGCCGCGAGATGGTCTTGGCCAGCCATCATAGCTTGTCTGGCTCTGCCAATACTGTGGACATGACTAAAGGGGCTCCCTCGCAAGCGCAGTTGAAACGTTCTATCCGCCAAGTCAAAGGTACAGGTATATGCCGGCGTCAAGATCATAAGCCTGCGCAAGTTCGTTGCACAAGTATCGAGCGCGAGCGTCCATCTGGTCCATCGCTCCAGCATAGCGATGGTGGGAGAGAGATGCAGATCGGGCTCCCGAAGTGCCAGGGGCGAGAGACGATACAGCTCCACGCGAAAGACATTATCGGCGTAGTACATGGATCTTAGGGTTTGATGGTCGCAAAAGTCCCGACAGAGACGTCTGGATACGCCTGGGATAGGACAACTACATCGTGGGGGTCGTTCTCCAATGGGTATCTGACGGTAGTAACAGCAGAGGCTGTAGATTGTATGTCGGATCTCGACTGGTAGGTTGAGGAGCCGATCCTCGCCAGTAATTGGACTCAGGGGTCGAACACCGTCTGTAGTCATGTCACCTGGGTTTCTCGTGATCAAGACCGAGCCTTTCTATGTTGCAATGTATAAGCTGTTGAAAAACAATGCTGGAACGCTACGAGAGTAGTGTATGTGCTTGACGTTTCAGCAAAGGCCCTCCCTACACCGTATAAATGATGGGCACGAGGTTGTCCTCATGCCAATATAGGAGCCGTGGAGGACAACGCAAAGTAGACTTTTGTTTGGGCGATTTCTGAGCCAAGCACCTCTGTTACATGTCAGTATCGCAACTCTTTCGCAAGCCCTTGTGAGGAACAAGATGACCGTATCTCTATACCTATGTGCCCTACACTCTTTCGCCATTTCAATGAGCTGGCCACTCTGAGTCCTCAGGGAATGGAGGAGGCACGAAGTCGTATGTGGAAGCCAAAGGAAATAAGGGGTATCATGCCACATCAATGTACGTACGTACAGCCACCACATCGCCATTCCCTCCCACCCCTCCCAATGCCGGCCCGAGACTCGCACATCGACCAAAACAACAGCATCACTGCCTCCCCTCACCCCCAACCCCCCTCTCCAGATCCTCAAACGCCTCATCCTCCCGACTAATCGGTCTCGCAGCAGCCGGATCATCATTCCTCGCCACAGCAGCCTGCTCCTGCACATCTGCCGCCTCATCCTCAGGGTCATCGCGATACTGTTGTGGTGGAAGAGTCAGAGGCGATGAAGCTGAGGACCCGAGAGCCGCGGTGCCGCTTGCTCGAGCGAGGGAGCGCACGACGTCACCTTTGCAGATTGGGCAGGTGCGGCGACGGGTGGTTAGCCAAGGCGTTCTGTTCGAGTCATGTCAGTTGAACTACTCAAGATGCATGTTTTGTAGGTATGGGTGGTGTGGCGAGGGAGGAAGACTTACATGCACTCAGCATGGAACTCATGCCCGCAAGGCAGACTCATGACCCGGCTGACACCATCCACATACTCCTCGAGACAGACCACGCACTCGCGCTGCTTGCCACCGTACCTTCTCCGCCACTCAGCTAGTCCAGCAGCACGTTTCTCTTCGATCTGCTCCAGCGATGGTGGAGCAAGCTCACTTGAGACAGAGGAGCTAGGTTGGATCGGGACCTCGGATGCAGTCCGTGATCGTGCTCGGCGCCCATTAATCGGCCTTGCACTGCTTGGCAGTAGAGGTGTCGTGGCCGTGACTGGTGAAGATGCCACTGAAGAAGCAGGGGAGGTACTACTTGTCGTCGTGCTTGGCATAGTCTGGTAAGTACGTACTGGGAGGCGCTCGACTACTGACTTTGGTGCCCGCCATCTTCGTCTCCGGATTCGAGAGCGGAGTAGTAGCAGGGCATAGACTACTGTCAGTGTGACAAGTGGTGAGACAACGAGAACGAGAAGGGTGTCAAAGAACGGAGAGGAGGACATCGAAGTCGGTGTCAGCGTGACCCATAAACCCTCATGATGTGACATGCCATCAACAATCTGGTGATAGGTCCGGAGGCCGTCAGTCTTGGGCGGCGGTACGTTAGGCTTAGAAGCCTCGGGCGTCGGATCGAACTCCTCTTCGGGCTCAACCTGGAATAGGCGCGTGAACCAGTTGCCTGACATCTCTTGGTGAGACCCTTGCTTCATGTCGTCTTGCGTCTTGCTTTCAGTCTGCTCGCCAGCTGCTTCAGCATGAGCCTCCTTCGGATGCGTCTTGGCATACTCTCCTGAGCCAGGAGTGATGCTGCCACCTTTGAAGCCTGTTTGCTTCGCTGCTCGGCTACTTTGCACGATAGTCGATGAGCTTGAGACTGATGCAGAAGCAGTAGCTTGCTGGCGCTCTTTCTCCTCAGCCACCATATCAGGGTCTCGCCAGTCCTGAACACCAATCCTAAAGCCATCGCCACCATGGGTTGCCTTCTCCGTGGTCAACGGTTTGGCGCTTGTGGAGGTTGGGGCGACCTTCCCAATCATACCGCCATCTTCCCCATCATCTTCAAAATCTTTCTGCTGTATCCAGCCTAGATTACCACTTGTTGGTGGCCGTCTGCTATCACCTCCAGCATCCCGTCGACCGCTAAACCATGAGTGGATCCAACCTGCACCATGTGCTTCTAGATCCAACTCCTCGGCGTCGTCCTCTGTTACACCCTCTTTGGTAGCCTTCTGCGCGGACTTGGCAGTAGAGGTCGTTTTGACCGCAGCTGAAGTTGTGGTAAAGTTCGGCTTCTCGGCAGACTTCCTGTTGGCCTTGCCAGTATCTGCTTTTTCACCAAGCGCCAACCCGAGTCTCGCGATCTCCTCAGCGGAGAGATCGTCCAGTAACCCACCAGATGGTATGAGGCTAGACAGTAAGTGCGCTGTCATATGGGATGTAAAAAGAGCAGGTATTGTCACGTTCGAAGTGTCCCCGCGAGCGTACATCGTGACCAAAGGTCCTCCTCGTATGTCGTCGCCGATGATGAGGGCTGTAGCACCACGTCTCTGCGCCCATTTCACCTTCTCCAAGAACCCACATCCTCCTCGACTGAGCAGCACCACCTTGCCGGCGATCTCCGCTGTCTCTTGCAAAGACTGTATATCAGCATGCGTAGGTTTCTTCGTGCTGCCTGCTGGTCGCCCATTCGACTTCACACCACCCGAAGCAGGAAGTGGATGATGAAGATGGTCGTCCGTGCCGTCATCACCTTCAGCCTCGCCCTCCACTACATCCTCATCTACTTCGGCCTCCACAACAATGCTCCTCTTGCTCTTGCCGGCCTCGTTATACTTCACCTTGACGGTCGCAGTCTTGAAATCGCCCAGTCTCCCTCTACCAGCATGATAATTCCCATCATGCCACTCCGGAATATCACTACACCCTAACTCCCCCTCAGCGCCTGCGCCGGGTCCACCATGCCCCAAGTGATCATCACCAAACCCACTACCCACCCACAGCTGCCCACTCCGGCTCTTGGCCGGAAGTAAGGGTCCGAAGGCAGCCGGCCGCGCCAAGAAGAAAGTAGAGTTGTCGTCCGTCAGACTAATGATGGCGGAAGGGGGAAAGAGCGATGAAGGTGTCCGCCATGTGAAGAGTGCTCCAATACTACCGCGTTGCTGAAGCTGTTCCTGCTCGTCGTGATCCCGCCACGGACCGAAGAAGAGAAGGCAGAAGAAGGCGAAGACGAGGGTGAGTAAGGTGAGGAGGAAGCGTAGGGGCCGCATGGTTGGAAATGTAAGAGGCACGAGATGTGCTGCTGCGACGTCTTGCCGCGTTGTCGCTATCGTCGCATGAGAAGGGAAGAGGATATGGGTAAAGAGTGGTTGATGTCGATGTCGATGTCTACCTGAAGCGGGCTAGACTGGGTCGGAGACACACATGCGGGCTTGCAGGGTCATGCGCTCGATGATGTCTGCATGAAATAGCCTGCCTGCGGAGATGATGCCACTGTGAATTAGCCACGGACCCGCCCGGTCAAGCAACCAACAACGTGAAGGGTGAGACGGAGTACACAGGGAGCACTTTCACCACTGAATGGGAGGATTGTTGATGCGGTATGCGCACGATAACCTTATTGCCCCTCTGCTCTGCTAACAACCTAATCGAGCCAAACCTTTGGAAGTCAAGCCACAAATCGGCTGTGCTCCTCAGCCTCGGGTAGATCTACATGAAGCACGTGACACTGAAGCACTGTCAGCATATACGGCTGTAGAAGAAGTCATGAATATGGCAGATTCAATTGAGCACTTAGAAGCACCATTGGCTAGCAAGATAACGCCATTGACACATGTTGGCAACATCGAATAGTCAGGAGACCAAAGTCCGGCCACGCTCGCGAAACACACTGGCCTGCCCCGAGGGAGCATGTAATCATGGTCAATGACTGCTGCTTATCGGAGCATCTGGATGACAGGCACTACGAGGCACGTACGATATGGCAGGCTATTCGCCAAGAATCGCTTGATGTTGAGATGCAGCCAAATACATATCCTGTGCCTTCGAGCTAGCCTTGCGCCTCATGCCACGCCTCCTTCCTTGGTCGAGAATTAAGATCGGTGATATTTGCTCATGCTCGAGCTCCAACGTGATGATGACAGCAACGCATTGCTGCGTGCCTGAGGCTGAGACATGACGCGTGATGCAGCTCTGTGTGAGGATGGGCTTGTCGCCTCTTCTTGATCACGACGACCGCCAAAGTTCGGGACGTCGATTGTGTAGTATCGCGAAGAGCATGGTATCCTGTCTCGTTTGCATGACCGCCAGTGGACGCTATCTCTTAGGCAGACGGCTGTGCTGCTACAGTAGATCAGTGGAGCCCTGTGGTTGTTGCACGGCGGTCGGGTCACGCTGGGAACGTGAACAAAAAGTATCGGGGAGGCACGCCGCTCGGCCATGTCCCGGTCGAGTAGGTACTTATACTGCAGTACGAACACACGATGTGTTATGTGTTAGGATCCATATTTCATTAACAGATTAGGAATATGCTTTCTTGACGCCGTTGACGACATGAATATGATCACCTTCGAGGTTGGAAGTGGCATAGCGGGCAAGCAAAAAAGTCTCTAGCCACCCAGCGACCAGACATGAAGTTCTAGAGCTAGAGCTAGAGCTAGCGAGACATACGCAAGCTGGCGTGCTGGTACGAATCGACATCCATGCCCCGGCACCTACACTCCGTCTCCAGCTCTGTTACATTGCGTGTGCGGCATGCCGAATACCCAGTGGCGCCTGCAGAAAATGTTCAGGTGCTCGCTCCCAAGGCAGTGGGATGATGCGCAGATCTGCACCGGGAGCTACGATCCCCCGATGGTCACTGCGTAGCGAGAGGAGTGAGCCAGCTTAACCTTTCCGATCAAACGGTAGCTCACGCGCTTTTCACGCCATGCAAACCCACCTCAGGCAAGGCGCGATACGGACATTGACCTGCGTCACCGTGAGAGTAGCTGGAAAGCTTACCTCAAGCTCTCCCCCAAAAAGACGGCATGTCGCTGCCGCTTCTGGGGCTGGCAAAAAAATGTCATCCACCACCTCACCTCACTTTGACTTGCCTTGCCTCTGACCAAGCACTTTCTTCTCTTCTCTTCTCCACTCTTTGCTCGAGTGCGTCGCCTGCTCTTGCGACTTCTCTAGCGTAAATATTGATGGTGTAAGGTTCCACTCTTGCCACACCTCACGGTCTGAGTCTCTCTCCAAACATTATATCCATCTACGACCATCCTCAGTAAGGCTTCGACCACAAACTACTGCCCGACCTGACAGGCCTTCGTTTTGGACCCCAGCATAACCTGTCTGGCCTACTGGACGACCTTGTGAACACGACCTCCGAAATCCACGGTGCGGAATAGTACATTCGAGCAGCAGTTTCTGGTCCTGATCCAACCTAACCTTTCTACCTGGACTTCCCACCTCACCGCCACCATGAACGTCAACGCCCCCTCAGACCGCCTCATCAACCTCCCGTTCATCCGCACCCATGTCGAACTCCCGGGTATCGAGCACAACCCCGAAAAGGGCCGCAAGGAGCTTCGCCTGCCTGGAATAGGTTTCATGCCCAACAAGTTCCGTAACCACTTGTAAGTGCAATAGGCTGAATACGTTCGTATGACACTGATCGGCTCGCACTGACATGTTCTTCCAGCATCGCCATGATGGGAGAATTCGTTGGGACATTTCTCTTCTTGTTCTTCGCTTTCGCCGCCACGCAGGTTGCAAATACTGCTGCCGCGGCCCAAGATGTCGGCAATCAAGGCGCTGGTAATGCATCAGGGGCAGGCGGTCTGAGCCAGGCGCCTAACGCTTCCACTCTGCTGTATATCAGTCTTGCCTTTGGGTTCAGTTTGGCGGTCAATGCCTGGGTGTTTTTCCGCATCACTGGGGGTGAGTCGGTCCAATCAATATCAATCTATGCGGCGAGTGAGATCTGACTCCTACTAGGTCTCTTCAACCCCGCTGTCACGCTCGCCCTGGCTTTGATCGGAGCAGTCAACTGGGGCCGCGCTGGTCTGGTCTTCATTGCGCAGATTCTTGGATCCATGGCTGCTTCTGGCGTTGTCTTGTGTCTGTATCCTGGCGCCATGAATGTCTCCACGACCCTTGGTGGCAACACTTCGATTGCACAAGGACTATTCATCGAGATGTTCCTCACTGCCATGCTGGTCTTCACGATCCTGATGCTGGCCGCTGAGAAGCACAAAGGCACTTTCTTGGCTCCTGTTGGTATCGGCCTGGCTTTGTTCGTTTGCGAGTTGGCTGGCGTTTACTTCACTGGAGGTATGTCTTTGCCACTACTCTAACATTTCTTCCATCCACATGACTGATCAGTACAGGCTCCTTGAACCCAGCACGTAGTTTCGGCCCTTGTGTCGCCCTCCGCGTTTTCACCCACTACCACTGGATCTACTGGCTCGGCCCCATCCTGGGCTCCCTTCTCGCCGTAGGCTTCTACCGCTTCATCAAAGTCCTGGAGTACGAGACCGCCAACCCGGGCCAGGACTTCAACGAGAAGGAAGCCGAAGCCTTCGAGTTCGACGAGGATACTGCAGCCACTGGAGCCGACGTGAGTAGACCAGTCGCTGCACCCATTGCGGAATCACCACAATCGCAATCGCAACCCAGCCAAACAGCTCTTAACGATGCATCATTATTATCTCCCCCTCAAACCTCCGTCACCACCTCATCAGACGAACCTGAAATCTCACCCCTTTCAAAGAGCAGGTCCATGCCGCCCGATGTCCAGCGTAATCGCCCCACTAGCAGTAGCAGCCAGACTGCCAGCGGCCTCCCAGTCCCAGGCAACATCATCAAGCCTTCGACTACCACTGGTGCCGTCAACGGCGATAAGCACGACTCGGCTTTCCGTAATGGGCCTGCAGCTGAGGCGGGTGGTGTGCAGGGTGGTACTTATCGTGTGTCCGGAGCATCCACTCTTGGCGGCCTTCGCTGAAGATGAAGATCATGTTGCGCTGACATGAGTCTATTTTCTTTTACGTACAGCCCCGGTCAAAAGACAGCAGACGCAACTCAAACCGCAAAACAAGCCATCGTCGGCTCCGGCGCCGGCCCTCAACTTGAGCGCTCCGCGCTGAGTCCCGTACCTGCTGTCAAGGGCACTGCTGTCAGTCCGCAAGGAGTTGGTGGGAAGGATGCGATTTTGGACGATCAGGATAGTCGCGATGAGTAGTATGATGCGATTGGAAACGAGGAGGGAGGCAAGCAAGCTTGAGTATGTCGACCTTTTTTTTGCATTTAGCGAACAGTACTTCGTTTTGGCATTAACGATAGCGATGGCAACTTGTAGGATATGGCGAGCATGATATGGAGAATGGCATTCCATCGAGAGCGAGGTTGCGTGTATTGTATTGGTCTATGAGTAGTCTGTATTCTCTACAAACTCGACTACGTCTTCACACTCTCGCCGCGTTCCAATGAGGGAGTTCTTGGCTTCCTGCTCGTTCACGTATGTTTCGATTGATTTGTCGGGAGTGGAAGGCACGTCGCTGCAGTAGTACTTAGGTTTGCTCTCCCCAGGAACTTAGGTGCATAAACGCCACCAGCGGGCCATGGGGCAGTGCATTGAGGCCGCGTTGTAATAGGGATCCCTCAAGTCAATGCAACGAGCATCTTCTGTTTGCAGAACGTGTATAAACGGAACTCCCAGTACTATCTGCAAGCCCAAAAGACGAAATTGAGAAACCCACCAGTTGATTCGTATATCGCTCGAAACGCCAGTGATCACTAGTACTGCAGTGTTCGGTATCCTCGTGCACGCCGAAATCGATGAATGCACTAGTATACTTGACAATTCTTCAGAGGCGCAAGGCCAAGGGCAAGGGACAGGACGATCTACAACCCATCAAGCATTTCAAGCAATTACATCAGCAGAATGTTGAAAGGTTCGAGGCACGCATCATGGTAGCAGTCCAGCAAAGTGGGAGCCTAGATGCAATGGATGATGATGCTCACGATAAGCTACATGGGTTGCTACACCGGTACTGTGAGTACAGTAGTCATTGCAATCATGTCCCCTCCACCACCATATCCAATGCTGACGTCCAGACGCTAGCCGAAGCTGTCGATAACCTAGAAAAGATGAACCTTCGACCACTGATGCCCTCGCCACCCCTCCCAGCGCAGCGAGATGGCGACATCGAAGCAAAGCCCGTAGAACTGGAACCGGAGCCCGTCCCATTCGAACGTGTCGGAGTCCTGACTCCCCGACCGCCTAAATCCCTGGAAAAGGTACGAGGTGCCATGGCCGAATATCTCAACTTCACCCTGAGCACCATCATCCAATTGATCTTCGCTGGAAGCATGGGCGCCGCGTTGGTAGTCCCCATGCTCATCATGGTTTTACACCCCTCAACCAAGAACAGCCTGATAGTGACCTGCGTGTTTGTATTTGCTTTTGCTTCGTCGCTCGTGCTGTTCAATATCATCGCATACCTGGCTAGAGGCTTGCTTGCACCACTAGGCATCGGCGCGAATGCACTTGATGGGTCGGTTTTGCAGGTGAAGGATATTGTTGGTGCTACGGCGGCATATGCGGCTGTGCTTGTTGTGTTCGTGGGCACGAGCATATCGATCCATTGAGGCGGAATTCTTGACATTGTACGAGACATCATTGTCGTAGTTCATGGTAGTATATTGTTTCAAAATGAAGTGCGGCTCAAGCTCAGTCCCAACCTCGTCTGATGACGGGTTTAGCTGGATCCCAAGGTCCGCGAATCTCGTTCTTGTATCGCTGCAGCCCGATCAGCCACCAGCTGGTCATGCCCATGCTCAGACCGGTGACAACTCCACCAAGCACGACCCCGAACATCCCAAAGCCCCAGCCGCCTCCACTGATTGTCATGCTCAATCCTGCCCCAGCCATGACAACGAGGAATGTTGTAAGACATAGATGACCAGTCCAGCTGTGATGTCGCAAATGACGGCGGAAGACAGGGAACAGGCCAAAGACTTCTATAGAGAAGAGTGTCAAGCTAAATACGTGCGTAGTGGTTGGCAGACGAGAAGCAAGCACAGTACTAGCCATCAGTGCTGCATTCGTGGACAGAGAGGCAGGAAATTTCGCTTCTGGACCAGCTCCATAATCGAAGGTGAAGACATTGAGTATCATGAGCCAGCTGCTCAAAGCCCAAATACTGTCGGACGAAGTCGATTTGGTGAGGGATCTCAGTATAGGCGATAAGCCTAGAAGACTGCAGTAGATGAGAAGGGCTGATTTGGCAGTCGTGAGACGCTCCTGCATGCGCGGCGAGAATGACGAAGGCTTGCCTTGATATGGCGGAATATAGCTTGCACGTACTGTAGTAACAGTGTTTGACATCATGTCAACGTCGCTGTTCGGGATGGCGGAAGCGCTGTATGCACCGAGCGAGACAGCGCTAGGGTCTCGCGAGTGCATCCTCGAGAGAGTGCCGTATAGTGTGCCTCCACCATTTGAGTACTGATCATTGACGAAGGTACTCAATTCGGGAGGTATTATAGCAGACGATGGAGCAGAGCCTATGCTCGACGCTGTTGATGCAACTTCAGCCTCCTCATTGTCAGGTACATTCTTGCTGGTGTCGGTCACTTCTGACGTATCCTGGCTCTGCCACAGATCACGAAAGATCCATCCCGCTACTGTACCGACAGTGGCCCAGCCAACAACCGTCTGCGGGCTGACTCGTGCTTGGAAAATGCCAGTGAAACAGCATACAAATATCACAACTGAGCAAACATGCTGTACTATGATCGTGCTGTCGGCAACCAAAGGCCAGAACTCATATGGCCGTAGTCTAGGATTCCATTGTAGATGATCCAAGAAGGTGTCCTCGTCAGTGTAGTTGTCAGGATAGTTCTGCTTCACCCAAAGCAGCTTCTTCCATGGCCCGGCCTTACGTCGGCTACTGCTTCGGCCTCTACGTCTGTCACGACGTCTGCGGCTGTCATTTATTGGCGCCGTAGCAGTGGTCACAGTATCGCTCCTGCCAAGAGGGCTGCTTTGACGAGGCCGATGTCGAGGAGGCGATGGTCCATATATGGCATCCTCGGGCCTTAAGCGAGAGTTGCCTCCAGTGCGAAGCAGGCCATCGTCTGACTGAAACGAGCTTTTCCGCGACGACTGCGAAGTACTCTGCGAGTCGTATGGCGTGGACATGGGGCGCACGAATTGGCCATCGAGCAGTGTGAGACAGATCTGAAGTGTTGTCAGGGCGTGGCGATTGGTTCTCCCTGCCTGCTGCGGCTCTTCGGATGTGGCCGCGTCCCGAATCCTTCAGTTCTTCAGCTTCGCCAATTCCTGGCCTCTTTCCTCTCCCACAACCATCCCTGCTTCCAGCGTAATCTGGTTACTCGGCTAGATCGTACAACGCTATACCAAGTGCATCCTCATTCACAACTATACCGCTTGAGCCCAGGAAATCAAGGGACGCTTATCATCTATTCAGATAATGTTTAACGACCATACCTGATTCGGCCAATGGCACCCTTGTCGAACTATGCAACACGCTTGTTATTCCTCGATAGTGCTTACTGCTCCTGACGAGCCATCTGCGAACGCTGACATGGACCTCGTGGGCTAGTGTGCTCCAGACGCCGATAGAGTATATTCCATGCTCTCTGGGCCTCGTTTGGAAGCTCTCATTTGATGCCCAGGAGACGTGGTAATATAACGCTTGCAAGATCGCTCGAGACTGCGCAGCTCTGACTCTGATCACGGACGTGAGACACAAATCCTGAAAAGTGCCAATACTGCTGGTCGTGGTCGTCACTAATCGCGTCTGCTCGCGGCGTGACCTGCCATGATCCGCTTCTTGTAAGATCCTGAGATTCTCATCGCGGTATTGACCCTACGGACGCTGTCAATAGGAGCAGTTCAATGGCAGATATGAAGTCGATACTTTGACGCACCGTGGAGGTTATCACGGGACTCCGAGCACCAAGCATGCATTGATCGTCAATTCTGGCTCATCAGCTTGTGTCCATGCAGAGGATCCGCGTACCTGCATGCACCTGTCAGCAGTGGACTAGTCGGCTTCATGTACCGAAGCCACTGCGCTTCAATCGCTCACATCTGGGCCAGCACCCACCCTGTGATGACACAGCGAGCCTATTATTGTGGTCCGCTGAAAGAAGATCTGCTGGTACGAGCTGAGAGACCAACATGCTTCAGCACTCGCGACATCTTTGAAGAGTTGGCTATAAATACCACGTCCAGGAACTTTTTTGCCATTAATCACTGTGTTTCTTTTGTCTTTGTGTCGTCCCGTTCCTGCGGTATAGCTTGCTCCAAAGCGTGGTCTTGATTGGCAAGATGTCACTGTCGCTACTGATCTGTGTTCCCTTCTTAATCCTGGCAGATCTTACTACAGCTGCAACCATAGATCGTAGGTTGGATCTTCCAAGGCGCCGGCTATGATTATATTGACCTGTCAATGCAGTCTCGAGCTCAGCCACAAATAACGCTACATACCAACGTCCATCACTGTCAGCCACGACTACCCGCACGAGTTCGTCGTCTGCCTTCTTTTCGTTGCCGACGACAACACCCTCGTCAGCAAACAGCACGTCTGAGTCTCAGTCCAGCTACACCACGGTCTTGTCTGGACATGGCACAAGCTCATCGAGTCTCGCAGGTATGGCATCTGCAGGTTTAGGTGCTTATATACTGTCCGGCCTTGGTCTCAATTCCGGAGCCGAAGCCTCTTCCGTAGAGTCTAGCACGTCCTCTGTCAATAACGGAAGCTCCGGCGGGCCAGCCTCGACAATCAACACGTATCATTCAGTCATTAATGTCTCAACTACAATCAGCTCTGCCAGCTCGGACATTGCACCGAACGCAACCATGAATTTCCCAACAGTACCGAGCTCATCGCAGCACACTACAGTCCGAGAGGCATCTTCGAGCACCGTCGGCAACGCTTCTTTCGTTGGCAGTGTCACGGCGATATACAGGTCTTATGTCTCAAGTACTGCCGGCAATGTCAGCACGGTAGAGGCGAGTAGTACATCGTACTCTGGGGTAGCCTCACTACTGTATTCTGGTGACGGAGCATACTCCAACCAGACTGCCAGCGTCACAATCTCAACTCCAGGCAATAGCAACTCGACAGGATCGATCCCAGCAGGATACACTATGCCATCCCAAGGGTTTGGAGGGTCTAATGCCACAGATGGCGGTACTCTAGGCACGAGCGTCGGCCCAACCAATGAGACTGGACCGATAACTAGCACCATTTTCTCCCCTTGGATGGTACCAGCTGTGGGCAATAGTCAGTGAATACTCTATGACAAAAGCTGGCAATTTCACTAATCATATGTCCAGGCTCAAGTTACTACTCGGCTTGCAATGCCGAATGGTTCAATTTTGGATTCGAGAACGGCTCTGTCGTCTACACAGCTGTCCCGAATACGACTGTCTGGGCAACAGAGTACAGTGCGTCCATCACGACACTCTGCGACGGGAAAGCTCGCATCGTAGGCGACATCACATCGACTGGCGAGTCACCCATCTTCACCACGCTATATGTTCCCAGTACCGTTGTCCTACCAGCACCTAGTTGCAGCATAGGTCAGTCGGCTTGCATCTCGATGCAAAGCGAGTTTGTAACTGGATGGAGCACTCTTGACCATCCGGTCTGCACAGTCACTGGTGCTGGTGCAACGCAAGACTATTGTGGTGCATGCACCATCGTTGGTGGGGTTGTACAGCTCATGTAAGAGATCACTGGGCGCAAGCCGTGTATTCCTACTTGGCATATCCGCTCCTTCTGACTTCTGTCCGCCCATAGGTACTTTCCTGTAACAACGAACTATAGCAGGGATATGTGTGCCCCAGCCCCAGGGGCCCCCACGATTTGTCCTTTCGGTGCTACCACTCCCGGAGCCTCTACGACTACCAACGGTATCGCACCTGCCGTATGCGCTTATTTTCCGACCAACGCCACAAAGGTGGCAGATTCGGGCAAGAGCCAGCTATGCATCGACTGTACACAACACACTAACATACCTTGATAGGCCGTTTCGTAGTCTCTGATGGATTTACCTTCTACGAGAACCGAGCTTACCTCTCCTACCAGACAGCTTTTGCCACCAACACTTGTGGCCGCCTGGGGGCGACGTATGCTGGCGGTCTCTTGCCGGTCGCATCTTCAGATGTCTACAGCGTATCCAGCTACAATTACGATCTTTTCGACTACGCCTACTCTTTCAACTTTGCCGACCTGAACTCTCCCATTCCAGCAAGCGCATATCTCGCCATGCCAGATTGCGCTGGCAGTGGAAACATGGGCGAGCTCCAATATCCCAACAAACTCAACGGAGTGGTTGCGCCTGTTATGTGTAGGCAATCCAGCTATGTCATATACGAAAGGTGAGGGTGATTGCGAAGTCCGTCTTCATCAGCGTACTGCTGACTATATATCTGCCAGTCTGTTCCAACCGGTACTGGCTGTCCCTCCTGAGATGAGGGATCTGGATCCTCTTTGGTCGCAATGTGAGCTTGGCTTAGATGGACTTTGGGAGTAAGTTCGAGGAACCAAACACTTATGACAGCACTGATGTGTTGCATAGTCCGCCCAGAGCTCTACAGCCAGCATCGTCTGAAGCAGCGCCTACTGCCCCTGGCCAATCGAACACATTGACCATTACTGCCTCGCCAGCTCAGACGCCAAACTCGCCGGCTGCTACCACGCCGGGTCCAACTAAGACTACGCCGCCGGTTCAAAGCGATACTCAGGGCTCATCTACCGGTGGACAACCACAAGGTGGCAGTGCTCCATCTTCTTCTACTCGACAAGCGGATGGGAACGACCAATCCTCTGGAAATGGAGGGTCGAACCCAAGTTCAAAGATTGGAGACGGAGTATCGTCCGCACAAAGTAATGCTGGGTCCGTCCCTAATGGATCGGCAAACAAAGCATCCGGTATTTCGAGCAATGGCGCAAGTAGCGACCCTTCGCAGAATGCGTCGCCGGGCGCCGAGATCTCTTCAGCTGACCCAGGCGGCATCATCATCTCAGTCATTGAGAATCAGTCCACCGCACAGAGTCAAGCCATGGGCGGTAATAGTAATGACGGAGGTGCGGCTACCACGCAAGGCTCAGGCTCAGGCTCAAGCAACGGCGGCGGCACGAACAATGGTGGCTCGAATGATGGCTCTAGTGGAGACAGCTCAGAAGGAAGTGGATTCAACGACTCTGGAGGGGGAAGCGTCGTGGCGACCGTGAATTCAGGAACGTTCATCATGGCACCGACCTCGAACTCCGAAGGTTCTACTGCAATCGTGGTCGCCGCGGGAGGTTCCAGCGCCACGCTGACACCAGGCCAGACCACTAGCATTGGCGGACAGGCTGTCAGTGCGCAGTCGTCTGGTGGTGGTGTCGTTATCGGTAGTGGTGGCAGTGCTGCCAAGACAGTACCACCTGGAAACTCCGGCGCTGGAAATACGAACAATGGTCAAGCTTCCGTGGTGACGGTTGGCTCATCTGCTTTCACTGTCCTACCTACACAGTCCGCAGACTCTTCTGGAGTGGTTGTTGCCAATGGCGGGACTACATTTACTTTGAAACCGGGCGCAACAACAACACTCGGCGGGCAAGTGGTCAGTGCTCCAACGTCGGGCGGAGCAATCATCGGTACCGGAAGCACCGTGGCCACAGTACAACCTACGTCTGCAAACAATGGCGTTAACTCGGGTGTAATTGCCACTGTGGCAGGTCAGACCATCTTGGCCGACCCTTCAGACCCAAGCGGCATTATTATCAACGGGCAGACCCTGACATCGGGTCAGACGACAACGATTAGTGGCACACCTGTCTATGTTGCAAGTGGCTCTGTTCTAGTTGGCGGCAGCAACAAGCAGCCAGCGAGTACATATGCCATTCCTACAGCCGGAAGTTCGGCCGGCGGTGCAACTGTCTTGGGGACAGTGATAGCTGATGATAAAACCCTGACTCTCGAGCAAGTACCGGGTAGCAGTCAGACGCTCATCGTGGACGGCTCCTCCACCGTAACTCTTGGAAGTAATGGTGTGGCTACCTTTGCGGGTGTGACATTAAGCGCAGGCTCTGACAACGTAGGCTCGCCTTTCTTGGTAGTCGACGGCTCGCAGACAGTGCCGCTCAATGGCCCAGCTACAGCAGCACCACAGGCTCTTATCACCCTTGGTGGGGAGACCTTCACAGCCACAGAAGTCGGCGGCTCTCCATCAGAGATCGTCATCGACGGCACGACACTACGCGCAGGAGGAGCCGCCGCCACGATCGACGGCACGGTCATCTCGCTTGGTAGTGCCGGCTTGGTCCTTGGAGGAACACAAACAATACCATTTACCTCCTTCCAAACGCCAGGCACAGCTCAAGAAGCTCTCGTCACTCTCAATGGCCAAGTCTACACAGCAAGCGAGCTAAGCGATGGCTCTTCAGGAGTAGTCATAGATGGCACCACACTCCATCCGGGCGGCCCAGCAGCCACAATTCATAACGTACTCGTCTCGGACGGGCCATCCGGGCTAGTGCTAGCCGGCACCCAAACCATCCCCTTCTCCGCCATCCAAACAGCACCCCTAGGCTACGAAGCCCTCCTCACCTTCGGAAACCAAGTCCTCACAGCCATAGAACCACCCGGAGAAGCGTACGTCCTCCTCGATGGCACGACACTCTCCCCCGGCGGTCCAGTAGCAACAATCGACAGCACAATAATAAGCCAGCGTCCCAATGGCCTAGTAATCGGCGGCACGAAAACGATCCCACCAACACCCATACCAACCTCATCCGCTCTCGAGGCTCTGGTTACTATATCAGGCGAGATCTACACGGCAATCGAACCCGAAGGAGCGGATTTCGTGATCGTGGATGGTACTACGCTTTATCCTGGAGGTCCAGCGATGATGTTATATGGGACTGTGATTAGTGATGGCCCTGACGGTTTGGTGGTTGGAGGGACGAAGACGGTGCCGTTGTCGAGGATCCCGAGTATGACGCCTCCGCCGACTCCAGGGACGGGTGTATCGGTCACGCCTGCTGCTGCTGCTGCGACAGGCGGACATAAGAAGTCTGCGTCTTCCTCTTACAGTAGCCATGGAGCGGATGGTGTAGTCGTGTTTCTGGCTTCGGCCGTCGCTGTCCTATGCTTGATGTAATATACGTGTACATACATTTTATCCATCCCAGCTGTTCCGCCGACATTCATGAATTGAGTGAAGCCGAGAAAGAAGTAAGAGGGTCCAACGCAAGCCTCAGAAGACAGCAAGTTGGAGGAGACAGATGCATATCACGTGACGATGGTAGGGGTATGAGGGCAATGATGAGTTTTTTGCTTTTCCATTTCGGGGCCGCTAAGTACACGTAAGGAACCACGCAAGGGTAGGATTCCTCGATGAAGGGTATACCGGATCCTCACCCCGATGCAGATGACGAACTAAGAAAAGCGTCCGCTCTGCAAGCAAAGGCTCGCCAGAATATGCCACATCTCACCTCCACAATGCACCCACCAAACTCCTTCCAGAGATTCAACAGCACAACCCCAATTTCTGACCACTCCATCTACGCAGCACTTGGCTGGCAGAGTAGATGTGGTCTCACATCATACATGCATGTCGTCATATCCGTGCATGCATGCCTGCTTGCGTGCCTCTTCCATATCTCCTCATCTCCATCACTCAATACGTAGGAGAAGCATCTACTTTCTCCGGAACGAGCAGCCCTCAGTCAACCGCGCCTTACCACCCGTAGGCTGGCACAGAACCTGCGAGCAGCCGGCGCAGACGACGACGGTTTGGGCGTGGGAGAAGACGGTGGTGATGGTGAAGCAGCCGGGACACTTGACGTCCATGAAGAAGGATCGGGGGCCGGGGACGAGGGTCTATACATCGGGTATTATGTCAGTATATGGCGAGGTGAGTTTTGGGGGCGGGGGTGGTTTGTGAAGGGGATGAACATACCTTCAGCTTGTGCTTGCGGGCCTCAGCCTGAGGGGTAGGGTTCAAGAGGTCGACGGCGAGAACCTGAGAGCATGGGGTATTAGCACACTATCTCCTCTGCCATATCCCACCACTGCCTCCGACAGCATAGACGAGCATCACCACCCTCCACCACCCTCCACCCTCAACTCATGCTCGTGTGCTCGCCCTTGCCAATCTTCGCCACCGCCATCTCCTTTCCCACAGGGCAGAACCTACCATGATTGCGGTACTGACGGATTCGTATGTATTTGCTGTATCGCTGAGCCGAGTTTTCGTCGATGCAATATGTCGTGGGTGATGACTTTGAGGCTGTGGCAAGTAGCTTGTCTATGTCGAGGACGTCAAGTAGCGGAGTAGATAGAATTTGAGGTGCGGGAGAAGGCGGTCTGTGCTTCATCTGCCAAGATTTTCTCTCGCCTCTCCGTTCTGGAGCTTAAATTTGGTTGATGCATTTGATTGGCTATTTGATTGACGTGGTGCTTGAGTCATTGCTTTGACTCGACAGCTGCTCGCTCACTCTGTCTGTGGGAGATACATCACATTCGCGACTATGTTCTGGCTTGAACGTTTTGTTACATCTGTCATCTAGCTATATTGCCGCTAAAAAGGTTACACTATACGCCAGACTACCGAAATTTCGTCCTGGGCCGTCAAGGCCACTCTCTCTCTCCACCATAACACCACCATCGCCTTCGCTAATAGCATACCCCATGTCTGGTCCATCTATCTATGTGATGACTCCTCGCCCTATCCCCCCACTTTATCTGATTACTAGAGTGCTATCTGATAATTTCGAGATAAGCGATAATATAAGTATGTTGGCAGGAATAAGTTGACTTTGCTTGCTTCAAGGTTACCCTGAGGTGAATAAGTCTTTGGTTCGTGAGCCGTCATTATCCGTCAGCTGGGTGAAGGAGCGGACTGCAAGCCTGGGAAGTACGCGGGCATGGGCACTGGCGTGTGGCTGCGTGAGGTTGCGGCAAGTTGTGTGGTGCGGTGGAAGGGATGGAAGTAAGCTAATGCATAAGGCCTTCAGTTCGTGTGACTCTTGCCGTAGCCCCGCCTCATTCACAACGCGGTGCTGCAGGTATATGCGAGCCGTGCATGTGAAAGGTCAGGCGGGTGCATTCTGTTGCAGGGTCGTTGGTCACCCGCTGGTTTTGTGTCGCAGTGGTTTAGTGATCACCACATACTCGTCGTCCGGTCGCCACTCTTCCGGTTGGAAGTCGGGGTTGCGGAAATGTGCCGTGTTCCATGGAGAGCTGGTCAAGATTAGCGATCGTGTCACCGAATGGCCCTGCATTGCACTCACTTCTTGAAGATGGAAGTCTGGAATGGCCGCTGCGAAGCTGCTTGCGCGAGGCCTTCCTCGAACTGCCACGCTGATGGTCTGAACGGGCCCGTGAGTTGTTGCTGATAGCCAGAGGTAATCGTAGGCGGCTGTGGTAGACTGCGTATGGCGAGCTCCTGCGACAGCTCAAGTGGGGGTGGCATAAGCTGTGGTTCAGCTTGTGGCATGTAGATGTTTATAGGCTGAATTTGCTGCTGAGAGGCAACGACAGGTGCAGGTGTGGGCACAGGAGCTGGGTTTGGTGTAGTTTGGATGCAATGCTGCTGTGGGTTGGGAGCGGTGAAGAAGTCTGACACCCCGCTGTCGTAGCTCGAGTAAGAGAGCCAATGCTGATGCGGGTTGATAAGGGATGCGCCAGGCATGTTCATCATGTAGTCCATGCCAGGGTTGATTGCGAAGACGTGTTCTTGGTGTGGCTGACTGCCGAAGTTGAGGTACGTAATCGGCTCCACCACGTAAGGGAGGTCCTCGGCTTTGTAGAGAATGTCGTAGTGACCAGGGCGGTATAGGAGTCTGATCGTTCCGATTGCTACACCGTCACGAGGATTCACAGGGTCGAAGCGATGCATGTTCACCTCTCCGCCTTCTGTACGGTCCAGGTAGAGCACTTCCAGGGCCATGCCAGCGGGTGACAGGAGGACATCTTTCAGTGCACTCAAGCTTACGTTCTCGATCTCGCTGTCCATTGGCAGGATCGAGTCGTCGCAGTATTGATCGACCGTCTTGTCAAGCACGAATGGTGCATACTCGCCAGGTCGCGTCTTCATCCAGGCAGCCGCCAGCATCTAAGAAAGTGTTAGTACGAGGAGATCATGAAAACTCATTGCATGTCATACCCGAACGTAGGTGATGATATAGTTCTGTCTCATCTCATCGTTGAAAGCTGCGACGAGCACATCTCCAGCTGTGTCGTTGTGCATACCATTAGCCACTTCTCTCAACAGATCAAAAGCCTCATCTGCAAAGTCTTCGTAAAGCAGTGCGTTCCAGCCCGCGGCCTCAAGGATGTTGTACATGGATCGAAGTCGAGCTTCTTCCTCGTAGAAGCGGTTGGTATCTCCATGGTGGATGAGGGTTTCGATCCAGCCGAACGCGATTGCTGATGCTTGTTAGTGTGGTCCTCTACGGGGTGAGTGGCCATGAACAGTCTACCTCGCCACCCGCATCGTCCATCGCCACGTACAGTACGGTAGTGTGAGTACTTTTGTGGTAGTGCCTAGACAGTGTCAGCTGTCATTGTTGAGAATGAAATAGGATGTTTCAACTTACAGCTGTCTTCGCTTGATAGACAGGGTCAGCCGTGGCGTACTCTGTGGCGATCTTCGTGCATGGCTCGCGTTGGCCCACGAGCGGTCCCTGATGACCACAAAAGTCAGCACTCAACCTCACTTACAAAGTCATTCATCGTGATCAGAGTTCACTGACTATGGTCTCCGGCTGGTATTCATTGCTGAGCTTTTGCAACTCGGCAAGCTCTTCAGGCGTCTGCTCCTGGTAGGCCATTACTTGTTGTTGCTGACGAGCCTGCTGTCGCGTGCGAACTGGCAATACTTGTCCTTGACTATGCTGCTGTGCCTGAGCTTGATAGGCGGGATGGTGATGGTACCCTGCCGCCGCTAGTGAAAGCTGTTGCTGTTGATGCTGTTGTTCGGCGTATTGTTGCTGCTGCACTTGCTGGGTTGGCAGCTGCAAAGGTCGATAGCCCACGGAAGTGTACGCGGGGTCATGATAGTGTCCATGGGCAAGCTGTGGAGCGTACAGGTGTTGATGATAGTAGCTTGGTGCGGTAGCGACAGGTTGGTGGTTCATCTTGTTCAGTACAATCCGGGCTAGTGAATCCAAGCTAGAGCAGACTAAGCGGGGCCACTGTCGATCCAATCGCTCAGGGAAGTCGAATGATATTTGCTTTGCTGTCAGCGTCTGTCGCGGGTCGCGTCTGCTCTCGCCCTTGAGGTGTGAGAAGTTGAGCTGGAGTCGAGGCCTAGATGGCGATGGTGGTGGAGTTCGTCTGAGGCGAAGAAGGCAAACACTGGAATGCTGAAGGATCGCACTTCAGCCTTTGCGACACCTCTCGTATCCTTCAAATGACACCCCTCTGCGTCGGCCGCTGCATGTACTATTGACCTCGTACAAGCAGCAGCAAGAAGCTCAAGTCGACAGTCGAAGCAGGTAGGGTATCACGTTGAGTATGTAACCATGGAACACAATTCCATAAACCAGATGACACGCAGCAGCAATGTCGAAGGAGGAAGCAAAGGCAAAGGCAAAGGCAAGACACGAGTAACCATGCAGCCGACAAGCCTACTCTGTTCGGAGCCACGGATCGTGGAGCAGTGGCAGAGTGCAGGCAGGCCGAAACAAAGGGCTGTTGTTCCTTGCTGTAGAGTAACCTCAGGGAGTGCAGCGTGACAGAGACGCAAGTACGGACCGGGGTGCTGGGTACCTTCGACCGACAACATATACCAAAAATCCCACGGCAACGAACACGCCCCCATGCGACTGTACGTTCCCTTTGCCGCTATCCCAAGCTTGCGGTTTCTATCTCATAAAGCCTCAAAATACCCACACCTTGGGATACTCAGCAGGGCAGGTGTGTGAGAGCGTCAGAGTAGCATAAAGCGGGTCCTACTAATGGATCGCTTCGGCAATGAAGGATAGTCCATGCCAGGTACAAACGATGGCGTCTTGTGCAGTACAAAGAGCACGCCTCACGGCACGAGTTGTCGACTGACACAAACGATCAGATCACGATGGTATCCTTGCCAGATCTAACCACAAGCCGCAAAGCTGCACTACCACATAATCCCGGCGGCGGCAATGCGGGCAAATGCGCATGTCAATGGATCGGAGAGTATGTGATCTCAAACGTAGGGCGGAGAGTCACGAATCAAGCAGAAACGAGAGACAGGGCAGGGACCGTGATAGCCTGGACCATGTATCAGAATGTCTATTTGATCATCCCACTGTAGAGCTTAGATCGGAACAGCTTCAACGCTGGAGAACGACTGGTATTCCTCGCATGCACTTACAGAAGCCCCATGCACAATGGACGATCAAGGCATGAGCCGCATGTAGGACGCGAACAAGGATGCCGGGGGATTCGGGCCATGTCAATAGTCCTTCAAGCCACCATACGTAAACTAGCTAGGGACCCATCTCCCAATCGTGTGCCTGTTGGGTGGAGTGGTAGAGCACGAAGCAAGCAATCAAGCAAGCTACAAAGAGCCGCCACTCGCTGTGCAAAACTCATGTCGTAGCGCAGTAACATAGTCGAAGCATCATGGTAGCCTCGAGGCGAGAGGAACAGCAAAGCCAAAGAGTGGGATTAGAGTTCCCGAAATCCCCAAAAAGCCAAACTGCGTAAATGAATTGCGTCAAACCCCTACATCACATCCCACGAGATCTCGGGTCCCGATCGTGGCGAACAGAAGCTGAAACGCCCGCACCGGTGTGGGCGAGGCAGCAGTAGCAGCCCAGTAGCAGTCCGAGTAGAGGCAGATATGGACCCGACGAACTGTCAAAAACGGAAAGCCCAAACTCAAATACACATCCTTAGCGCAACCTCCTTCGTGAAGAGAGCAAGACAAGCACTACTCGCAAGCGAAGCTGCAGGCGAAATTGACAGGCATTTGGAATGAAAAGACGTAGCGCCCTACAAGGGTCAACACCACCAGGATAGACCGTCGTCAGTCTTGCGATCTATCGCAAAACAGCTGCATCTGCGCCGGTCGACGCAGCCAACAAGATCTCCCCAAGCCCTGCAGAGCCGGGATCTGATGACCCAGTGCTCTGGAACCCGACAGTGTGGTTTGACAAGGATCGCCTCTTCTCGCTTGTGGCATCCACCACTCCAGCTAGCGCGCTAGGCGACGAATGATGAAGCTGGTGACCGGGATCGACGACGAGACTACTTTCGAGCTATTTTGTCGGATGCCGGGTGACGGCGGTGCCTAGCCGAAGGAGCCACGGTATCTATGATCTATGCCATGGCTCTGGAGATGGTGCGGAGATACGTAAATTAGGACGCTCCAGCCTGTACAGCTGACGATAGGGAGATGTGTTTCAAGGATACGGGCCTGGCAGGCCGATGGCGAAAATTCTTCCGTCCCATCATCCCATGTCTCCTGTCAAAAGCTATGTAAGGCATTACTAAAAGCTTGCTAGACTGTTCTGGCTATACGCTACGCCATGCTATACTACTGCTCGAACGGGGTATCAAAGGAAACATCATACAGTCCAAGCATTTCGCTTGCAACAATTAATGCCTGTCCGTGTGTGCTTGCGGCTGCTCCGACTCCTGCGCAAATTTCATTTGGCGCTCACTCGCGCCCTTGTGCGACTCAGCACAGTGACACAGGAACCCATGCCCATCCCACCCAAGCCCGCCGAGGTTGTCCGAATCGTAGGGAACACTCAAGCCTTGCGCGAGACACAGGAGCCCGGTGCGACAGTATGTGAGCGCCTCGTCAGTGCTCTCCTTCTGGTTCTCTGACTTGCTGTCGTCGTTGGCTGTTGGTGTCGGGCGTTGAGTATTGCGCAAGAGAAGTGAAGACGGGAATCTCCTTCCTGCAGCTGCCGAAGCAAATGTCTGGTCGTCGCGCTTCCAAATAGACCTTCTAGCGCCAGCCACTGCCATCCCATCGCCTAAATTGTTCCCAGTGGAGGTAGTAGGGGCAGTCCCGTCTGACGGGCTTGCAGGATGTGCAACACCCCTCAGTCAGCAGTAAACCACTTCGTCGTCTTACAAAGAAGCGTAAATCATGGAGACCCAGCAGCGCATTCATTTCCCAGCCCCCCGAACCCCAGGCTTCCGCTTCCCACGCTGCGACGAGGCACCCAGGGTATCGGTCCCAAGAGAGGCGAAATTCGGTATGGGTCCTCCCGGCCCACCACCGCCGCCCAGCCCGGCATCATCACTCTTGAAGCCTTCACCTTCGTTCAACACAAACGAAGCAAGCGAATTGATCGCCTTCGTCCAGTCAGCCACGGCGTGCATCCGATCTTGATCCGCTCGGCTCTCGATCTCCACGGTCCCGGCTTCTTGGTTGATGCGACCACGGAGTTTCTTGTCCATGACGAGGAAGCCGACAATATCTTGTACTTCTGCTATGGAAATGGATAGGCGTTTGGCGATAAAGTCAAGGCGGAAGCGCGTGTAGGGTGCTACCAGTTTGACGACGGCTTTGGTGCGCATGTTGCGTGTGACTTCGTCGATGTTCTCTGCGATGAAAGGGTCTGCCAGGAGGTCTTGGTTGAGTTTCAGGACCTTCTCGTATTGCGTAATGTCGTCTCGTTGGTAGGCGTCGACCAGCTCCGTCATTGCGGCAATGCGAGGGTCGTTCTTGTAGGGTTTGGTTTCTTGTGAGTCGAAGGGGTTGATGTCAGAGCCCATGAGCATGGTGGTGAGAACCAGATATTTAAGTACTTGGATTCGTTGGAGCGAGCCGGCTTCGTCGTAGTTCCGGAATGACTCGAAGAAGTCGCTTTGGGCTTGCTTCCAGTTCTCTGGGGGTGGTTGTTAGTCTGGCATTGCTGCATGATCACGTGTCCCTTGCATACCTTCGCTCATGTACATCTTGCCACCGCATTCTCGGATCACACCCATGATCTTGGGATGCGGCACTGCCGATCGGACACTCAAAGCCTTCTCGTACAGGCCCTAAAGTATAATCAGCACCGTGGATTATGTTCAGCGATCGTGTTCGTCATACCTTCAGACGCTTGTTGTTCCTCGTATCGGCATACATCTGAATCTCCAATGCATATGCCTCCATTGAGTATGTGCCTTTGCTCGGATCGTCGCTGCCGTCCTCGCGCTGGCAAGCCTTATGCAGCTCACGTGCCTTGGCTGTAAGTCGAGGGTAGTCTTTCGCCGCCAGATACAGCCTCGCCAGCTTTGTGTTTGTCGACAGCCATAACCGCTCATTATTGGTGGCCTGGAATGACTCTAGAGTCTTGGAGTAGAACTGCTCCATACATGTATTTGCGGCCTCATCCTCGGCATTCTTCTCGATGAAGTCCAGCATGTTGTTGATTGACTTCTCGGAGTAGTTGCGGGTGACGGCCGACTTGACGTAGGTGAGGAGCTCATTGTAGTGCTCGACAGCCTGCTGTACATCAGTATCTCGCCTCACCCTCAATCCATGCTCGATATGCTGACCTTGCTATATCTTCCCAGCTTGAACTCCAGCTTGATCGCTTGCTTCAGCCCCTTGAAACCCCAGTCACCCTTCTCCGGTTCTAGTGCTGGCACACCGAGAAATTCCTCAATTGCTGCCTCCGGCTCCTCGACCTTCATCTGTTTGGCATTGTAGTATTTGTTCTCGACGTCAACATCACCGCCCTCCTCCCCATCCTCATCGTCTTCGTACTCAAAATCGTAGCTACAGAAGTATCAGCACCTCCGTTCGGCATAGACGTGTGGCAATCTGTACATACTTCTCCTCATCCGATGCTTGCATAAAGTCATCGTCGTCCGACATGATGGCCGTGTTGTGCTAGGCGGGATCAAAGAGGTTATGATGAATTTTCAGTAGTGTTAGACTGTGTCTGGACTATACTGATCGATCAATGTATGATATCTTGTCGCAAGACGTCAGTAATGTGAAGGTGAAGGTGGTTGAATGTTTGTATGGAAGCTCGGTCTAGACACGAGCTCCAGGCAGCGTCGACAATCGATAAGCTCGCGGAATCCGCCCGCACAACGAGTCATGCTCACAATTCAGCCACAATCATCCACACATCCACCTTCTCCTCCCACCACAGCACATTCTCAACTTGCATCTCACCTCACATCGCAAACATGGGAGGCGACCTCAACCTGAAAAAATCATGGCACCCAGTGCTCATGAGCAACCAGAAGCGTGTCTGGGCCGAAGAAAACAAAGCCCTCGAGGAGCGCAAAAAGACCGACCAAGTCCTCAAGGAACGAGCCGAAGAACGACAGATCCAGGAACTGGAGCGTTTGCAGGAGGCCGCTGGCGGACGGAAGAAGACTGATCGTGTGGACTGGATGTACAATGGGCCTGGTTCTAGTGCTCCTGGTGTTGGCGGTGGTGTGAGCGAGGAGATGGAAGGGTACCTGCTCGGAAAGAGGAGTCTGCAAGGCTTGGTAAAGAGGAGTGAGACGGAGGCGTTGAAGAAAGATGGTGCTGGGGCTGAGCAGGCGGAGGGTGGTGGCTTCATGGCACTAAATTCGAATGCTAATTCCGCGAGGGACGTCATGAGTAAAGTCTCGAATGATCCTATGCTGGCTATCAAGAAGCAGGAGCAGGCGGCTTATGAGGCTATGATGAAGGATCCGGCGAGGAGAAAGATGTTATTGGCTGCTGCAGGAAAGGATGGGGATGACGATGAGGGAAGGAAGGGAGAGCGAGAACACAGGCATCGGAGGCACAGGCATAGGCATAGAGATGATGATGGGCACAAGAGTAAGAGGAGGAGGCATAGTGATGAAGATAAGGAGAGGGGGACGAGGAGGCATAGGTCACATCGTGAGAGCAGACGAGCGCCGAGTGAGGACAGATCACGGTCGAGATCGCCGTATGAGCGAAAAAGTCGAGACGACATGAAGTACGAGTCGCGAAGAGAACGAGACTACAGTGCTCCACGGTCACGCAGTCCACCAAGACGAAGAAGCAAGTACGAAGACCGCGATGATCGTTCAAGCCGAAGGAAGTCATACCCAAGTCCACGCCGTTCAGGTTCGTCCGACTCGCGATCGGGCTCACCATACCAACGCGACAAAGAAGACTCTCGCCGTAGTGAACGTCGTCGCTCGCCGTCATACGATCGCAGCAGCAGACGAAAGCCATATACATCACCACCTGAGGACTCAAAGAAGGGTAACGACGACGATGATCGTGCTGCCAAGTTGGCAGCAATGCAATCGAATGCCTCGGAACTGGAGACTGACCGCCAAGCACGACTGACGAAGCTCGCGGAGCAGGAGGGCAAGCAACGTGACGAAGACGATAAGAAGAGATCTGATCGCGGACGCTTTGTGAGTGATGTGAGGCGGACTGCCGAGAATGTTGGACTAGAGAGGCGGCTAGGTGGTGGGAGAGGCGGTGCAAGGGAGGACTGAGTAGTGTGTTGGAGGTGGCTGATGATATCATGTTTACAAGCGTCAAGTATCCGAGTGGCAATTGTAGGCGATGCTGCCTGACATGTATACTAGCCTATAGTCAGCATGCAAACGAGCTGAAATGAACTTGTGGCTGTGCCATATGAAGATGAAGATGTTAATGCAGGAATATGTATCTCTCATAGCACCCGTCTTCATGATCACAACGTACGCAAACGTAGCAACACTGGAATAGGAACCATTGACTCTCTCACTCTCTCAATCCTCCTCGCGAGATCTCCTTCTCGCCAAGCCATACCAAGTCCTTCTCGAACGAACGCCTGTTCATCCCAAGATCGAAGCTTTACCCAGATTTGGCCTTTTGCCGTCTCAAGCCGAGCCGCGCGGGCGGGCAGATCACCCAAAGTTGGAACGGCATCCCAGCCCAGCTTCGAGATCCATCACATCAGCTGCCGACGAACTCCACCTCGACGATATTTCCCCCGTCTTCTTTTTCTTATGTCACTATACCATACCACAGTATCGCGCTCTAACACCCGACTCATTCCGCGAAGACACGACTTCCCTGGCTCAGAGTGCGACATCGGTTCTGTGGACACTGATTAGAGCGGGACCGCGCGGCCGATTGCATTGCGCTCGTGAGATCGGGACGAGGGAGCTGAGACAGTATCTGGTGGTCGCGTTGTGGTAGTGGGAAGTCAGAAGCGGTAGGAAGAGATACACATACACACACAGGCAGGATGCCGTTGTGCGGAGGCACGAAGACGGTGCAGCGGAAGCTGGTATTGCTGTACGTAGGATGATGGGCTAAGCTCGGCGAGAGCGTGGAGTAGTTTGTGGAGAGACAATAGGCTGACAAGATACTGTAGTGGCGACGGCGCCTGTGGAAAGACATCCCTCCTCAATGTCTTCACCCGAGGCTACTTCCCGACAGTCTAGTAAGACACTCACCAAGCACCCCACTTCTATACCACAGAACTAACATGCCATGTCCACAGCGAACCCACAGTCTTCGAGAACTACGTCCACGACATCTTCATCGACAACGTCCACGTCGAGCTCTCCCTCTGGGACACAGCGGGCCAAGAAGAATTCGACCGACTCCGCTCCCTCTCCTACGACGACACGCACGCCATCATGCTCTGTTTCAGCGTCGACTCACCCGAATCGCTGGAGAACGTGGAGTCCAAATGGGTAGGCGAAATAGCGGAGAATTGTCCCGGCGTCCGACTCGTACTCGTGGCGTTGAAGTGTGATCTTCGGGAACCGGTGGCGGAGGGAGAGGAGGGGGAGGGGGCGTTGAAGAGGCCGTGTATTGATTACAAGGCTGGGTTGGCGGTGGCAGAGAAGATCAAGGCGTTGAGGTATCTCGGTATGGTTTCTGCAGCAATTACGTTCATGTCTTTAGCTCTCGGAAGAACGCGAGATGATGGGTTGTCTGGACTGTGCTAACTTCGGTGATCGCAGAATGCTCCGCCATGAAGAACCGCGGCGTCAATGAGGCGTTCACCGAGGCTGCACGCGTGGCACTGCAAGTCAAGAACGTGAAAGGCGACAAGCAAGGTGGTTGCTGTTCCGTCATGTAGAAGACACAGGAATGCCCAATCTTTTTACAGCTGACTTACCAAAACTTACGACCCTCATGCTACGCTACTCACTTCTCGACATGAAGGCCGATTTCCGCACATTGCTATGTTTACAGCTACACTACTTTAATATTTATGATTGGGCGGGGGGGTTTGGTACCTTCTTCTGCATATACCCGGACTACGTTGTTACTTTCGAGCGGTACTATGGTGTTTATGGCGCACAAAAGAGCTTTCTTGTGGTGCTGGGTGGAGGTAGATAGTGAAAGAGCGGTTATGTGTTTTGTTACCTTTTCCCCTTCCGTCTTGATTCAGACCCGTCTCATCTCGTGTTCGCTGAGAGGGCACAACGATCATTGCCGATCGGGAAGTACTTTACAATTTCCTTCATCGTTCGGCCCTGGAGAGCTGTGGCTTTGCAAGTGAATGGTTCTCATGAGTCGTGGCTCGTCGTATGAGGCTTAAGCTTTCCATCGTCTGCCAGCCATTCCGTCACTCCCCTGACTTTCCCCAAATGGCTTGGCTTTCGCGATGTGGGTCTGGAGACAGCGGTTGTCCTCAAACGCACATGTTGACTCTGATGCTCCAATTTACTCGTGTACAGGCTGATGCTATACAACGGTTTCGTACGATCGCCAATCCATGTTACCGGCACAACGTACGACTACGGCCCTTTGTTGATTCTCCGGGAGCGGAGTTAGCGGCGGCGGCTATCTCACCCAACCGCCACATTCATCAAGCGAAAGTGACATTCACGTCGCAAGCGCTGCGTGCGCAAACGAACCGTGCATCGTCACCATCGTGGCCGAGTACGTGAATGATCTTGCCGTCTATCGAGCAATTCTGACGCCTGGCTGACACTGACGCGCACCAGCTTCCTCTATGTCCCGAAGTGGGCGAATACCACATCCCTGACCTTCGCCCGCCCTTCTTTCACCCGCTCACGAACTCCGAATCCTCCTGCTACGCCGAGCAAACAAAATCTTCCACTGCCGCACCGTCTGGTCAAATCCTCATCCTCACCACACATACAGCGCGACAGCATGGCGGCGGTACAGTCACCACCTCCGGCACATCCGTTAGCCGGCGCTGAGATGATGGATACACGAACACCCTCACCAGTGCATGCAAACGGCGATGTCGCGACTCCAGATAGTGACGAATACAAGCCCGACTTGACCGCCGAGGTGTCGATGCTGAGCACGAAGCTGGTGAACGCGATAAACTACCAGACAAATCTAGACGACTCGCTACAGCAGACACGGCATGAGCTGGAACAGGCCAAGAAGGAGCTATCGCAGATCAGGCTGCAGAAGAAGTTGACAGACGATCAAGTCGCAAACGGTATATTGGTTCGGAAGAGTGCGCTGGACAACACCATGAGTAAGTTACGGTCCGAGCTGGAGGCGGAGAAAGCAGCACGAGAGACGGCGGAGAAGGCGAAGAAGCAGACGGAAGGCGAGCTAGAGAATTTGACTACGGCATTATTTGAGGAGGCCAATACTATGGTTGCGGCTGCCAGGAAGGATACAGAGGCGGTGGAGAAGCGGAACAGCCAATTGCGGACTCAATTGGAAGACACTGAACTTCTCTTGGCCAGTCAGACGGAACAGCTGCGAGATCTGAAGGACAATATGGAGAGATTAGAGCGGTTGAGTGAGCAGGGGGCCAGAGATGCGAGTGTACCTGCTACACCCGTGGATGCTCGAACAGCAGTATGGGACGCTCTGCAGCTCTCTCCAGGAGGGCATGGACACGACGTGGTGCCAGACCATCCACTTCACTTCTCGCAGCTACTGGCTCCGGTTTTGCGAACGGATACTGCAGCTTACACCGACTTCCGCGAGCTGCTCCTCCTGGCTCAGCGTGCGGCACCGCCACATTCGCGGCAGGCTAGTGGAAGTGCGCATAATATCGCCTCGACTAGCACGCCTAATCTGCACTCGACTAACGCCTCAACATCTGCCACCACGATCCCTGGCAGCTTCTTCTCTTCTTCGGCGAACAACAGTCCTTCGTCTTCCACGTTCGGCAACCAAGCAGTTTTGCCGCCCCTCAAGGACAGCAAGTTTTACAAGCGAACGTTGAACGAGGACATTGAACCCACCCTGCGCCTTGATCTGGCGCCAGGTCTTAGCTTTCTGAGCAGAAGATCAGTCCTCTCGTCTCTACTTTCTGGTAGCCTGGTCGTGGAGCCTTTCAATGCCGCCATCAAGTCCTATGGCCTCGGCTCTGTCTTCGCCTGCTCTCTTTGTGGCGAGCAGAGGAAGAACGAGCCTTATATCCGCAAACACCGCTTCCGCACCAGCGAAAGCGAAGACGCGCAACGCTATCCTCTCTGCGACTGGTGTCTTGGCCGTATACGCGCTTCTGGCGACTTTGTGGGATTCCTGCGTATGCTCCGAGATGGCCACTGGAGGACGGAATGCGAAGAGGATGAAAAGGATGCTTGGGAGGAAGCTACGAGATTAAGGGAGAGGATGTTCTGGGCTAGACTTGGCGGTGGCGTTGTGCCGGCTTCGCAGCTGAATGGTATGAGGAGGGAGATGCTGGATAGTCCGGAGAGTGTGAGGGCTATCGAGAGTGCGCGGCAGAGTCTTGAGGGCATCCCGGAGAGGATGACGAAGCCGGCGGATACGACTGAGGCGGCGGAGCAGAACCGAAGGACAAGCACGATCGCGCGAGCCGTTATGGGTCCTCCTTCTGGTGGATTGGCTACTTCGCGGCCGGATGCTACGCCCAATGGACACTTAGAGCACGATACATCGCCCGCGACATCCGATGAGCAAGCAGACAATTCACCAACCCTCGAAGAAGCACCTGCACTGCAAATGTCCAAGGAGGAAGTGCCCGAGCAGCCGACGACACCCTTCGAAGACGCCCCGTCCGACCTCTCCTCCTCGCAGGAGCAAAGCGCAGCAGCTGACCAACAACTCCAAAACGAGATTGCAGCACAGTCCAGCAGTCTCGAAGAGAAGACTGAGGTCCCCGTCCTGCATTCGATCCCAATCGTCAACGAGCCGACTCCTAGCTCCGAAGCTGAGGTCTCGACGCCACCGAGGCCGCAGCGGAGCGAGCGAAGACCGTCGGCTGTTCTGGCGAGGGTACGAGCGATGGAGCAGGGTAAGCAGAGAGGTAGCAAGTCACCGGAGCGGAAACTACCTGGTGGGTTTGACTAGGTCGGGCATCCTCTGACTGTAATCGCCTCGCCTCATGGCAGAGCGAGTGGGATGGCAGGGCTTGCGGGTATGGGGCTTCTGCTTGAGTTTTCGGTCAAGCGATTGTATTTATAGTAAAGCGGGTGTGTGAAGGGAAGGAACGGAAAGGAAAGAAATGGGCAACAGGAGGAAACGGAAGCGTCGAATGTGGCAATTGTAATCGTAATGTGTTTGATTGTATGATCATGAAGCAGAGCGGGATATGCGGAATAGGATAAGTTATACACTACACGTACACGATATTTGGTACAGCTCTGTTTCGTTCATTATTCCCTGTCTATTCTTCTTCTGCTGGTCTGCTATGCGACTATGACTTGTGTTCATAGCTTGATCTGAAGGCAGAGACTAGAGTCTTGCCTTTCTTGTGCATGCATGCTTGCTTCTCCCCTTTTTGAGTAGGGAAGGACCATGCTGCGTAGTACTACTGGTCTTGACGACGCACCTGGTGTCAGCCCCCCTACTATCGTGTCACTCCGTCTGTGAGAGATCTCTTCTTTGCCAAGGTAAAGGATAACACGATCATCGCCATGGATATCCTCTGAAGCTCTTCCGCAAAACGTCTCCATGCATTTCTTCTCATGATCGAGTTCCTCCCTGATGGAGGCAGTGGTAAGCGTGGGCAGCAATGGATCAACAACGTTGACCAAAAAATCATCGGTTGTAGCTCCAAGAATCCCCCACGATCGCGTTGAGAAGATCTTGGTCGCATTGGACTTCAACATCAGCGATCGTTGGACTCGCCTCTCTAGAGGTACAGCTTAAGCTCTAGTCGAGCGATACTTGTTCTCCATTTCCAGAATCCAGCAAAGCGCCCTCAGCTTCGCCTTCATCTCCCACCTCACTACGGCCACCCCAGGGCGTAGTATCGCGCTCACTCGCCTCCCCATCAGCCGACGCACGACTCCCCTCCACATCCTTGTTATTCTCCCTCGCGTCCAAAGCCAGCGCATCAACAAACCTCACCACCCTCAAACTCTGCGCGTGAAACTCCCGATTGAACTTACAGCCCACCTTCCCACCTCGCTTGGTACAATTCTTCTTCTGACAGATATGGCCCTGGGTACATCCCGCTCGTCGACAAGCGCCCTTTCTAGGGCATGGGGCGCTTCGGCAAGCATGACGGAGGTCGTTAAGAACGCCTTCGCTTGCCGGATCGTGGTCGTAGGGACATTCGGAACCTGCGGCGCAGTAACCGGCGATGTGGTAGAGGTTACACAATTTCCTCTTTACGGTGCGGGAACTGAAGATGGCGAAGTCTTGAGCTGTGTATGAGCCGTCGTAGGGATCGATGCGGTGGTCGGTTTTGTTCACTGCAATTTTGTTTTCCGGGATGGAGTCGGGAAGGATGGCGGCAAAGTCGATGACTTCTCCGTTCGTGGATGGTGCCGAGGTCTTATTTGTTGATTTTGGGGTTTGCATGAAGGAGGCGTTGCCGGCCATGAAGTCGTTGTCGCTTTTGGCTAAGTTGTTCATTCCAAATGGCAGGGTTGACGTTCCAGAGTTGCGCCATTGTTTGACGTCCTCCAGTCCGCCGTAGCTCGGCTTAGTCGAGCCATTGGGCTTTGACTTGATGTGTAGATTGCGACACTCATCGCCGTACTTGCAGTTCCCACTTTGGAAGAACCTGCATACTTGCTGAGAATTGGCTCCTGTATCATTGTCGTGGCTTTGATACGCGGCAGCCTTTTTGAATGGTGAAGGTGTCACAGATGGGTTTTGCTGGGCAACAGCAGTTGCATGGTGGACATATCCGCCTTCAAGAGGAGTGGTCCGGAATATGTTCGAGAACTCCTCAATACGCAAACCCAGCTTCTTGAACTCGGGGTGGAAAGCCGGGTGGCGAATAAGCGTCAAACGCTCCCGACTCGAAGCGTATGGGGTGAGCTCGTTGATGTAGCCCACGTCATGGCAGCCAGCAAAGAAAATGTGACGGCATTGCGCATTCTCAACGAACTGATGGAAGAGTGCTCTGATTTTAAAGTCGGCGTTCTCCTTCAGCTCGCCAGCATCCACGAAATCGAACATTTCCATCGATCTCGTGAAATTGGCTATGAAGGGAGCCAATGACCGTCTCTCTGGCCCAACTAGTTTGGATCTGCTGAGCACCTTCGATAGACCGACCATATTTGCGTAGACTCGAACCATAACCCGACAGTTTTCTAGTCCACGTTCTCGCAGACTCCTCTTGACGGCTTCGTCTAGTAAGTGAGCAGCACGCTGTCCTCCTTCGGCTCCATTACTAACGAGGTCGTCATCGAAGATGTAGCCATCGCCATCCACCAGAACCAAGACAAAGGGGTTGCGTTCCTGGCCACGAGCGAGCTGTTTGTAGCGTTCGCGAGAATCCCGTTCTTCTTCGTAGTCCGACTTGAGACGCTTGTACTCTTCAATGAGTGCTACGTATTGCTCGAGTATTTGTGTATGTGAATCGTGGTGTTGTGCGTCTGCTGCTCGATAGTCTGCTAGCTTGGCCGAGCCTTATTCAATGTCCTTGTCGGTCAGCATTTTTGGCTATCTTTTGTTGGTCCAAGATGACTTGAATGGTTCCAGAAAGCTACTTCAGCCCAACAAGTAGTGCGCAGTACCTCCAGCAAACACACATTCACAGACATGCAGCGCCGTGCAGCATTGACAAGCAATGCCTATTCTTGCCACCAAGGTTGCACAACAAAGCAATTTTACGGGACCGACAACATCGCCTACACGCTCAAGGTTGATCCCCAGTGTGCAGTCTATCAGTCCGCGTCTATGTAGAGGTAACGACCGGCTATAATTTTGTTACACTTCTCAATCAAATTCTGGCTGGAGGTCGTGTGCTTTACGCCGTAGGGTTGAAAAGAGTTCCGGAAGCTTGCCGAGATGATCGACACTACAGTAGCACGAAGGCTATCTTACAGGTGTCATCACTCGCATACAGTATATACAATTTTCGGAGAACAAAGAGTGTGATCATACGTGGTTCTAGCATTCCACTCGCCGTTTGCAGCGAGTCCTCCATATATCCGACTGACCGTGCGATGATAAGAACCTTTGCGCCGCCAGTATGCAGGCGATGCGTGACCCAGATCCTCGGGCTCAAGCGGCGACCGCTTTCGTCCTTGTGCAACGATAGCACGCGACAACCCCGGAATGTATCACCAGCATTACGGTCGTCATATAAGAGCAGTGTATCGCCACTCGATGCACGGCGCTGTCAAAGCCAATTCAGACCAGCGACTCCACCATCACCAGAGTCATTAGGCAAACCATCACGAGCGAAGACGTACAGACGGACGAGGAGATGGCTGCGAAGACTGGTCCAATTGTCGATACTTGGCGGAGCGATATACGGTGTGGATACACAGATGTACGACTCATGCATCACTCGCTCCGTCCGAACATTCTACAATGGACTCGTGATTGCACTCGACTACAACCTCAACTTCCGCGCCGATCCATGGATAGGTGATAGTGTAGCTGATGTGCATGCTCGAGCAGCGCAGCGGGTTTTTGATCTTCTACGCGCTAATGGAGGGCTGTACCTAAAGATCGGCCAGGCAATAGCAATGCAGAGCGCTGTTCTGCCACCCGAATTCCAGAAGATGTTCGCGAGGATGTTCGACGATGCGCCGCAGAATAGTTGGCAGGATGTTGAGAAGGTGATCAGGGAGGATTTCGGGAAGAGTCCAGAGGAAGTATTCGGAGTCAGCTTCACGGGGGATCCGTCAAAGGGTATCATGGAGCGAAAGGCGAAGGCGTCCGCGAGTGTGGCACAAGTACACTGGGCAAGACTTGGTGATGGCAGAGAAGTGGCAATCAAGATTCAGAAACGCGAGATTGCTCGACAGGTCGGCTGGGATCTCTGGGCTTTTCGAACGGTGTCGAGGGTGTACACATGGTGGTTTGACCTACCGCTCTACCACCTTGTGCCATACGTCTGCGAGCGTCTGATGCTCGAGACGGACTTCCAGAACGAGGCCAACAACGCTCGCAAGATGCGTGAACTTGTCCAAAACGAGCCGAGGCTGAAGAACAAGGTCTACATACCTCAAGCCTTCCCAGAACTTACAACCCAACGAGTGATGACAGCCGAGTGGATCGAAGGCGTACGGCTATGGGATAAAGATGGCATTTCCAAGTCATGGCAAGGTGGGTGGCGAACAGGTTCCCCTGGATCCGGTGGTCGTCCACTCGACCCTGTCCCAGCATCCACCATCGCATCAGTACCTTCCAACCACCCCATCGACGAGAAGCTCAAGCCCAGTCGCGACAGCTGGAAAGGCGGGAATGGTACAGGTGGTCTCGGCCTTCCACTAAAAGATGTAATGGAAACTATGGTCTCCCTCTTCAGCGCCCAAATGTTCCTCTGGGGCCTAGTCCACTGCGACCCGCATCCCGGCAACATCTTCATCCGACGTCTACCCAACGGCAAGCCCGAACTAGTCCTGATAGACCACGGCCTATACATCCAAATGGATCCTAAATTTCGACACGAATACGCCCTCTTCTGGCGCAGCCTTATGACCTTCGACAACGCGACCATCGCACGCATCACAAAGGAGGAATGGGGTATCAATGCTCCCGACGCCTTCGCCAGCGCTACTCTGATGTCTCCGTACAAGGGAGGCGATAACAAAACCATGAACGAGATCCGAAGCATGTCTAAACTCGAACAGAAACAACGCCAATTCGAGATGCAACAACGTATGCGCAAAGGGATCCGCGACGTCCTCGCCAACCAAGATAAATTCCCACAAGAACTCATCTTCATCGGCCGCAACCTCCGCATCGTCCAGGGAAACAACCAATTCCTCGGCTCGCCCGTCAACAGGGTTAAGATCACCGGGACATGGGCCTCGCGGGCTTTAGTCGATAGTGAGCGGCATGCCGATCTCGCGAGTCGATGGAGGGAGTATGGACGACATGTTCTGTTTAGGACTGTGCTGTTGAGTACGGATTTCGTGTTCTGGTGGAGTAAGGTAAGGCAGTTTTTGGGGTGGGGAAAGGGGATGGATGATGATATTGAGGTGGAGATGAGGAAGATGGCTAGTGGGATGGGGGTGGAGTTGCAGCATGGGGTTTTTGAGGGATAGTTGAGGTGTTCCAATTACTACATTTCGCCGGATTGTTCGATCTCGGTTTACACCAGTTGATCTCAGGAGCTGAGAGGTTTATTTGTGGGCAGAACTTAGGCCTATATATACTGTACAGATAGACGATACTCTTGCACATGGTCATAACAGGTCATCTCAAGTAGTCGTCCAGATAGTACAAGTCGTGAAGCACGTGTAAACGGGCCAACTAGGGAATTGCAAACAGCCTTCGAGATCTCGAAACAGAGCCATTACCACATTCTGGCGACATCGCAACAATGGCCTTCGAACAAGGATACAGCGTTAGCTAAGGATACAGCATAAGAGGTGCATTTCAATTAGAGACACATCTGGTTAGGGTTGTGTACGTGTATCGGTCGATTCTCCAAATCCGCCTTCACCAGATCATGCCCCGCCCATATCAACGAGCCATTGAGACCCCCATCATGTGTACGATCATAGACAGAGTGGCCGCTATCATCGTGACTCGAGCGTTTGGGGGCTACGAGATCATGTCCAACTGCTTGCAAGCAGTAGTGTCCGCACGACTGCATCACGAGCAGCAACCAATACCCGATCATCTCCCGCTTGGAATTGGCACAGCAGGCTAGCAAATACAGTATCGTCGTGCGTTTGCCCTTGACTTCCATGATTCTGCGAGCTGGAAATTCCTTTGTCTTTGGTTCTCGCAAGCTGGATAGCTCCAGTCCCATATTTGTGAAGGTGAAAGGTTGTCTAGAACTGAATTGGGCCCGGGCCATGTCTCCACCATCCTGGAACTGCTGAGGCGAATGTGCAAGTACCTCAATGTGTCCGTATTTGAACCATGGCTCGTAGCGATTGAATGCAAGAATCGACTCATCCGCAGTCTGCCTCATGATCTCGAGCTGAAGACGCCTGAAGGCCTTGTTGCCCTCGCCATAGAGCAAGGGCATACTTACGCCCAGAATACCCAGCAAGCAGTATGCCTCGTCCTCGGTGCGGGTGGTCTGCCGATTGAAAGCCCAGCTTAACCGCTGTGCCACGCTGTAAAATGACATAATCTGAGGATTGCGCAGAACTTCGATAGGAATGCGTACGATCGACTGAATCAGAGAGCCAAGGCGCGGGAGACCTTCAATGGTCCATCGTTTGTCATCTGAGAAGTTGTGGCGATTCGTCCCGATGCCTAGAATTGACCAGTCATCGGCGAAGAAGATCGTGATGCAAGGAGCCAGTAGCTCTTGAAGCGTCCAACCCCGTTTGAACCATGCGCTTGACGAGAAGTGCATTTGCCAGTCCTGCGATTCCATATAAGGTTGCACATCGGACAGGTATACATAGCACTCCACTGCGTCCTGATACCATTTGTACCTCGTCAAACGATCAAGTCAGCGGAGATGTTCTAGAAGGAAGGAATGGGAAGTGATCAGCCGTACATGGAATTGATAGCCTCACTCAGCTCCGCACTACTGCGCTTGTCAATACAGCATGTGTCAATCCAGACATACCCCCGTCCACGCCGCACAGCAAGCTCGCAGCAGGATTTGATCTTCTGGTAGCCTTGCTGCGTCGTCTGGTAGCGTCCTTTGACGTAGTCCTTGTAATTGACCTCATCGGCTTCCCATCGGTGACTGAGTATGGCATAATTCGGTATAGACTTATCGAAGAACTCCTCCAGCTTCAGCGTAGTGGTATTGATCAGCCTCATGTTGATGCCGGGTCCGGTCTTGAAGGGAGTTGACTCTCAGAAAGCGGACATCGACTACATTCCCGCAGACCAACACGTAATTAGAATAGGCTGCCTTATCGAGCGATAGACCAGGAAGGTGGAGAGTAGGCTGGACGATGCAGTAGACCCCATATTCCGTAGTAAGGATGCAAGGTCCCTCAGCCTCATTTGGTTCTAGCTATCCTCGTGCCTCCGGACTGCGGCGAGATCCTGCACGTGGGTCAAATAGAACAAGACCTTCACTTCCTCAAGGTGACTTCATTCTCATCACGAAGACAACATCGAAGAGGACGTCAGCTAACGCAACTGGTCTCAAAGGACTTTGGACGATAGGATCAAGGTTTGCAAAAGTAAATGAGTAGAAGCACACATTGGAGGTGAGCAACCTCCGCACGGACAAACTGTAGCTGCGCTAAGATTTGACAGCAGCACATCATGGCAACGACAGCGACATGTAAATGTGGTGCGATACACATCAAGATCGACAAGATAGTCGACGCAGGCATGTGTCACTGTCTCAACTGCCGCAAGACGACAAGTTCAGCCTTCAGCATCAACGCTGTCGTTCCGGCTACGGCATTTCACCTCGAAAAGGGCACGCCGAAATCTTTCCAATCGCCTGGAGATCCCGCTACAACGGCTACATTGAACTTTTGTGGTGATTGCGGAAGTGCTCTCTGGGTTGCATCGCCAAAAATTCCTGAGTTGAGGATCTTGAAGGCTGGCATATTGGATGGTGATGATGCACTAGATCTGGAGGTCATGAAGCCCTCCATGGAAGCGTTTACGAAGAGACGTGCACCGTGGCTTTGTGCTGTGAATGGTGCTGCGCAGTTGGAAGAAGGTCCAAATATGAAGAAGCCGGAATGAATGTGATGTAGCTAGCTGCAGTTGACCTTCCCCCTCCTGATTGAGGGGTACCATAAATGAGATTCTATCAAGACGTGTTCAATGATGAAGACATCTTGTGGCCCCATACCGTCTGGTACTCTGGTTCAATTACTTCGATCCTTCCAGGTCTTGCCTTCAGATCGAACATAAAGTCTCTCGGATGAGTCTGTACATGGTCAGTAAAAGCTTGATTATCAGTCTTGCAGTATATTACATTGAAGCCTGCCACATAATCATAATCTGGCGGCGGTATAGGTATTCCTGTCTCATCCTTTACCTGCGAGATATGACAGCACCAAGCGATCTTTGCAATCTCGATATACAACGAGCGTTCGGCAATATGTTGTCCAGCACAAATGCGCCTCCAAAACCGAAAGCACTGAAGTTCTGTAGATTCGGATACGTGGTCAAGGGCTCCTTGTACGTCGGCCACGACGGCTCAAGCCAGCGTTCTGGTCGGAAGCTGTCAGCATCTGGGTAGCGCTTCGGCTCCCGATGTATGGACCATTGTACTGGGTGCACATTGGCACCTGCCTCGAGGAAGACTTTCTCACCGTTCTCGAGAGTGTAGACGTCGTCTTTCGTCAGCTGGTGTGGAAGCCCGCCAGCCGTGACCGGACGCCATCGAAGTGTCTCCTTTGCCACGGCACGCACGCGAGGCAACTTCGGCATATCGCTTAGTCGTGGGAGGCGATCGTGGCCAACAACAGCATCAACTTCTGCTTGCAGCTTGCGGAACTCATTCTCATGCAACGTCATTGCAAGCAAAAACCTTCCCATTGCTGCAGAAGTTGTTCCCGCCCCAGCTTCAAACATTGTACCAATGGCATATGCCACGAGATCTTTGCTTAAGTGGTATTTCTGCTTCTCGGCAAACCACCTTTGACAGAAGTTGGGAGCTGCAGCGTCTCCTGCTTCGACACCTCGGTCCAGCAGATCACGGAATAGATTGAGCTCCTCCGCATGTAATCTGTTGCCCTCTTTCTTGAACGGCGCCAAGAAAGAAGGCAACTTCATCAGGATCGGAAAAGTGTCTACGAGATACGAGCCGGGACTTGCTATCCGCTCTAAGTGATGGTTGACCTGCATAATCCGCTTCACATACTCTTCTTCGCCAGTTTGCACCGGCTTGGAGTAAGCTATGCGCAAGATGAGACCAGCGGACTACCGATGAAACCATCTCTCATAAGCTCTGGGCTCTCGTATGAGATCGCGCACCATCCGGGTGCTTTCTTCTTCCTGCACGGGCTCGTATGACGATGTCATACTGACGTTCGTGAGACTATGCATTAGTTTTCTGACCTCACGCCACTCTGAGCCATATGGTAATAGCAGTGGCCTTAGATTGTCGCTGAGAAGCTGCGCAGCCATTGGGAGCTGTTCTCGGGAGCTATAGATATTGCCTCGTTCTCTCAGCAGATCATTCGCGATCTCCTCCGTGCTGACAATGATGTTCGTTCTCCCTGCAAGTTTGATGCGGTAGAGGTCGCCATACTTCTTCTTCCACTCGTAGAACTTCAGCCAGCTGTGCTTCGGCGGTATGTCAGGAAGATTGCCGACGAATGATCTTCCTGGCGGTCCATCTGGTAGTCTCGTACCCTGTGGTAAACATCTGGTCTTGATGCTCTGTGCAGCAATATAGTACACTGCCACAAGCGCTATGATAGTAAGGAAGATTGAGGCTAGCATAGTTGTGGTCAGGACACTGTCAGTGAGAGTATGTTGATGATTGGCAGGAAGGCTATCGAACGTGAGCAAGACAGAAATGCTTCCTTGTGGACGATGTCAGCCGCCGCCGTCCGCTCATATATTCGATCAGATCGCCCCCAGGGCTGAATTGCTTTCAAATAAGCCCGCCAAGCTGTTCCCTCGCTGGGCACTGGGCAAGGGAGAGAAGACTAGGTAATCAGACAGAGTATCACTTGCGGCTGACGTTCTCGCAGAGTGTTGGACGGAAATGGGACGGCTATCAAGGTGCTTGACATGGTTCTCTCGTCGTCTAGGTGCCCCACCTCAGATCCGGCAGATGATATGAGCTCGAGCTGTAGGACGGCTTGCACATGGTGCATCGGCGCATCTCCGTGGCACAAAAAACTTCGCCGCCGATGCTGCTTCGACTGTCGCCGTTGTTCATTGCTCGGTGGCTGTCATGTTGTTAGATGCTCAATTCATGATGCTCCTTAGCCGACGGCATTGTCTCGGGTAAACATGCTCAGCACGGTTGCGTGGAGAAGCGTGGAGACATGAAAGACAAAATCTTGATGGGGTCAAGATCATCACGACAATGGCACTGTAGCTCCTCCCAAGAATACGAGCTGCTGCAGAGCCCGAGTCAGAAGAATTGTTCCTGCCATACGACCACTCTTCTCGATGCGGTCCACGTACCGATGTGGTCTGTTGTGATGGTATCAACCTCAGTAGTACATAACAAGGCACCATTGTCAGTGTGTAAACTTCCACAACTTTCATCTCTTCACCATTTCTCTTTGCACAACGATGGGAGTGTCATCCAGACTGTCTGCAGTCCTCTTGTGGGCCAGTGTAGCCCTTACAACCACAGCCAACAACAACCCAGCAATACCTGGCTTATATGCCGATCCAAACATCGTAGTCTTCAACTCCACGTACTACATCTACTCCACGACCGATGGCTTTCCCGGCTGGGGTGGCAAGACTTTCTACGTCTGGAGCTCACAAGATCTTGTCGACTGGCAGCGAACGCCTGAGCCTGTCCTGACGCTCAACGGAAGTTCTGGCAATGTGCCATGGTCAGACGGCAACGCATGGGCTCCCACAATCCACCACCGCGACGGAATTTACTACCTCTACTTCAGCGGCGACAACCCAACATACGACCGCAAAACGATCGGTGTCGCCACCGGCCCATCTCCAACCGGCCCCTTCACCGCCCAACCAACAGCCATGATCCTAAACAACGAAGCGCTCAATGCAAGTCAAGCAATCGACCCAGCCGCCTTCGTCGACCCAGCGACAGGGAAATACTATCTCTTCTGGGGCAACGGCAACCCCCTCTACGCCGAACTATCTGACGACATGATCTCTCTCAAATCCAACACCCTCAGCGCAGTCACAGGCCTCACGAACTTCACAGAGGCCAGCTTCCTAGTCTACCGCAAACCCTACTACCACTACACCTTCAGCCACGGTGACACAGGTAACGCGGACTACTACGTCGGCTACGCCACCTCAAGCAGTGTCCACGGACCATGGAATTACCAAGGTCATGTGCTGGATAAGCGGCCTTCCGAGGGTATCTTGGCGACTGGTTCGAGCTCGACGGTGAATGTTCCTGGTACAGATGACTGGTATATGGCGTATCATCATTTCAAGATCCCAGGTGGCGACGGCACAGACAGGGAGATTTGTATTGATCGAGCGACTTTTGATTGGCATACGGGTGTTATGAGACCTGTGACGCCTACGCTGCAAGGAGTCAATGCGGAGCGGGTGCCTAGTGGTAGATATCATGGCTGGTGGGCGTAGTGTAGCCATGATCAGGCGAGCAAGCCGTAGACTATACCAAGCTGGTTTGTCAGTACATCATTGACAGTCTCGTCCCCTGCAGAAAAGTCGTCAGTAGCCCACATTTTCAAGTATAGCATGTCTGTGAACAATGCTAGTGATTTCTCGAGTATTCTGCGGAAGTGAAATTGCCACCGTTGAGATGTCCCAGAACAGGGTACAGTAGTATGTGAAGACAGGCTAGGAAGGTGCGACTGTTTACCTCACACGACATAAGCCTTCACTCTCCGACCGACCAAGAAGCACGCATTCGTGACGCAATGAAGGAGGGGTGAGCCATTGACGAGGAACTGCTGCACATGGTGTTGCGGTGTCAGCATGAAGATACAGGCTTTCGTGAGCCGTATCGCCTCATGACCAGCGTTGAACATCAACTCTTGACACCCACATCTTGGTATACTTATTCGAAGATGGTAGAGGAAGGTCGGACAAATAGATAGAGCTGCCAAGCAGTGCTATAGCTGATATACAGAGGCCTGCTGGCTAGGAACCGGTCTTGCCTTGGGATCAAGATGTGATGGTATTCGAGGTGATTTGGACATAGCTTTTCGCTCTGCTTCAGCGCTAGCTACTCCGCATATCCATGTTGTGGACGGCGCTCAAGCTCATGCGTGTAATGAAGGCGATCCATAACTCCATTCCACCGGCATTCGTGCCACCTCATGCCACCACCACGTTCTCTTACTCCCTCATATCATCCACATCCTCTATGATGAGGCAGTTGCCGGACCCCTCGCGCCCTTTGGTGCTCCGACGCGGAAGCCGTTCTTGGCCTTGCGTGCAATGCCCTTCAATGTCCTCATGCGGCCGGTACCTGTGGTCTTTCTCCTCTTGGCCTTCTCACTCCAGTTCCCTGCAACATCATGTGTTAGTACCATCGTTCATTCGGCAACCTCGAAATCGTCGTATCGGTGTTCGTTGCAGGTTGAGACGTACACTTCCTGATGCTAGCGCTTGGGTATCCGCAGTTGGAGCATGTGTGCTTTTGGACGTGGAGAGAGCGCGAGCCTGGCCATTGTATCAGCATTTCGGTGCCTTGCGATGTATCATATTCCAGCGTCTTGCAAGCATACCGCAGCGTCTGCACAGAACGTGCGTCTTATTGTGGCGCTTTCCGAAACTGGATGTACCCTTCGCTGTTCCAAATCGTCAGTATCCTGTTCAATGCCATCTCTTACATCTCCTCTTCCAACGTACTCATTCTGGCGGTGGTCGACGAGTGTTGTTATCGTGGTCGTGTGGAAGTTCGTTCACCAATTTGCGCTGCCCTCATAATTTGTCGTCGGCTTTGCGAAACCCGAAGTGGGCGCGCCAAGCCGCGCTAGTCAGTCACGTGCTGACGGAAACACATCAAGTCGAACGGCCCCCCAACCCTTCAAGCCATTTCTCGCATGGTTTCGAAGGATTCGAAAATGGTGGCGGAGCAGTTATCAGCCGCATGTTGACCATAGCCCTTCAGACAGGAGGGCCGACCACGATAGCATGATGGTATTCCGGTAGTATATCACCTCCACGTCTCGTCTCCTTCTTTCCAGTCCTCCTCGCGTCAAAAGCGTATGACATGCACATAACCCTCCCGCCACGGCCACGATCGCATGTCTCTGCCGCCATCATCGAGCTGGCATGGCCTCTAATATTCCTACTGATCATCATCGCCTTCACAACACCATTCTTTCTAATCGAAACTACACAAGCACAGCGCAATGACAAGCCACGATGCCTGGCAAATGGGAACCCGATCTTCCGGTGGAATGCGACTGTCAACGAGTACTGGAGCCCGTCTACAGCTCTGTATATCACTCTCGGTCACGGCCAGTACACTTATCCGGAGGCGAAGGCCATTGATGTCATGTGGGACTTACTTGTTGGCCGAGGAGGACAGATCCTGGCCGCCATCTGGACGTACTACGTGGTGAGGAAGTCTATGCTATTCACGATGGAGCGACAAGACGTGGCGATCCCGATCGCATACTCAGTGTACTTCGACAAGCTTGGCTACGGTCTCCTGGGCTCGATCATACGGAACCTGACTCGTGGCCGCATACGCAACAACAAAGCCATACCAGCCTGGAGGCTCCTTAGCTGGCTGTCTCTCGTCATATATGTAATCAGCTATCCCACCATTATGGCCGCTATGACAGGTTACCAGACTACAGGCTCAGTCTATTTCCATCCTGCTGGCGCCAGCGGTGGCTCATTCGCACCAGCTGGAGGTATCACTCCCAACCTTCCCTTTACCGTCCGTGACGGCTCACGAGTGGGACTGCACGATGGTGTCACTTTCGCTACCCCTGACATTAAACCTTTCTTCGGAGGCGGCATCAGGACTACCAACGACACATACAATACCGTGCTAAGTTGTCCGTCCCTCTAAAGCTTGCAGAATGCATCCTCTCAACAGCGCTAACACGTGCCCGCACTACAGACTACTTCGCCATTCAAAACGCCATAGCAAATAGCACATACACCTTGCCTGCGGAAGAGGCAATGTCCACCTTCACACAGGCACGTGGGGACAGCATGCCGTCCGGTAACGGTAGCTATGCCCCAATCTGGGCATACTGCACCATCTCCCAATCCGGCGGCAATACTTGCGAAGACAATACGCTCGTCAGACCCATCGTGCCTGCAGACGCGCCATACTTACCCACAACCGAGTACACGTGGTCGAACATCACGCTTTACAACCAAACGTACGTCTTGCAACCGCCGCCGCTAGATATTGTCGTTACTGGCCCTGCGGATAGCTGGTCCGTCGTCCTATCCGACGATGGTACGTACGGTGGTTACTTTAGTAACGCATCTATTGCACAAGGAGCCGTCTGCTTGCTGGTCGCCCAGTACCAGTGGGGATTCTCAGCTGCTCTGCTTCTCCTCTTTTGCATCTTCACAACTCTGTTCGGAGCTGTAATGCTAGTGCTGCAATGGGAAGTCTATTTTTATAGCCGTGCGAACCGCATCGACGTGGGACTGGATGGCTATAGAGATGCGGTACGCATCGTGCATGCTCTCAAGGAGGAATTAGGTGACAATGTTGTGGAGGATGATACCCAGAGGCTGTGGGGCAGATTGAAGTGCTATAGTGGTGCCTTGAGCATTGAGACGAGCAATCTGCCCGTTGCCAGGATGGGACGGAAGCGGCTGAACCGTGTGAGTACGGAGGACACGAAGGGTATACCACTATTGGAGCGAGAGGACACTACTGCTACCGATACGACATATGAGACCGTGAAGTACGATAATGCGAGCGATGATGTTGTACGTTGATACCGTGTATCATACTCCGCCAGCATGCGTTTCATGCTCTACCACTTGTGTACAAATCGTGCGCTGTTCAAGCGAAGGTGCTGACACCATTCTGATACTTTTCAAAGATGTCCAATGGGAAAGCTCTAGCCATGACCTGGTAACCAAGCTGGTTCGGATGCAGATAATCGCCTGAATTGTATATCGGGTTCAACTGCTCGGGATTATTCGGGTCTCTCACCACAGCGTCAAAGTCGATGACTGCATCGAACTTCCCACTGGTGCGGATCCAGTTGTTGACACGATCACGGGTCGCCAAACGCTCGGGGGTGGCGTATGTCTGGATCGTGCTGTTAGGTGCTCCGAAAGGAGTGATAGTGGCACCGAAGAACGGGATCCCGAAGGTGTGGACCCGAGTAATCATCTGTTCGAAGGCTTGGATGATCCGGTCACCTGTCAGGGTCTGGTTATATGTCGTGTTATCGGCTGTCCCGATATCGTTGACGCCTTCGAAGATCATGGCGTACTTGACGCCGCTCTGGGCGAGGACATCGCGGTCGATGCGGGACAAAGCGTTCGGACCATTGCCGTCATAGAGAATCCTGTTGCCGCCTGCAGCTTGATTGACGACGGCGATGTCCTTGGTCGGGCCGTAGGTCTGCATCCGATTGAAGAGCAGATCAGGCCAGCGGCCGTTGAAGTTGTTGTAGCTTGCTCGACCATCGGTGATACTGTCTCCTACTACCACGAAAGAAGAGTCTTGTGGTGGTTCCCATGCTTCAATGGCGGAGAGGAAGAACCAATGGAAAGTACTCTGGACGCTGGCATCGGTCAAGTTAGCGGTGTTGGTGAAATCGCCGTTGCTGAGCCAGATCTGGGTTCTGCTACCTGGGTGGCTGGTTACGTAGTTGCTTGCTTGACCATACTGGAGGTACATTGTGATACTGATAATTTGGCCTTCGGTCACTGGGAAATTCAGTGGGTCGGAGACAGCGAGCGCGCCATTCGGTATGATGATACTTTCGTTGCCGCTGAAGGTCAGCTGCTGGACGGTCGTTGTGTTGATGGCGGAGGCGCCTGTCAGGTTCTGGCCCACTTCTGCGACAGGCAGAGCAATATTTACTTTCGTGATTGGGAGATCGTTGAGTCCGAACGCGTTAGACAAACGAATGCGGAGTTGTTTCGCCCCAAGAGTAACGCGTAGTGTCTGGCGGATGGTGCTGTTGTAGAAGACCAGGTTGGATTGGTTCTACTGAGCATCAGTATTATTTGTATATACTCTCCCCTTGACAATCTACTTACAAATGGTGGTGGCGGCAGGTTGGCGAACTCGGTCAGTTGAGGCATCGATGTCCAAGTATCGACCCAATGGCCATTGGCTGGGTTTGGTGCGATCACACTCGTGGTGTTGCCATAGCTTGGTGGGCTGCCCGGGCCTGGGTGCGGGCCATTGCTTGGTGGACCAGGAGGACCATAACCTGGCGGTCCTCCCCATTGTGCTACTGGTGAGGATACTGCTACGCCCGCGAGAGCCAGCGAACCGACGATATGCTGTAAGAAACCCATCTTGAGGTGAGAAATCTGAAAGAGAGCTTGGCAGACCTACCGTACTTCGTGGTGTTCTTCATCATCCTTATGTACAGTTTCTTCATTGCCATTGACAGTACAAGGTTTAATGTTTTTCCACAAGTCAGGAACGGCGATTCATCCACCAAGAATACGAGAGGGGATCTGTTCATGGAAAATGTGCCGTGCACGGCTCACACGCGGTGGAAAGGTTTGTGTCGCGGCTAAAGTGCGAATCGGCCTGGCGGAGAAAAATGAAGGCGGGCATCAACCAGCGGTGGTCTGCCGTTATCTGGTCGTTATAAAGACATCGTTTTGACTGATGTGTGTGGTGTAAAGTATTGACAGTACTATGCACAAGTAGCCCAAACAGGTTCTGGTGGTGTGACGCTTTCTGGAATGGGCATGGTGACCACGATGACATGAGCTGATGAATCAGCCCAAGCATCATGCAGCTTGTGAAAAGCATACTACACGTAGGTTCTGGTCGTCTCTCTTCTGCATCACGCCGACCACATCTCTCGTATTGGTGAATGAGCGCATAACAAGTCACGGTCTAAACTCCACGGGTCTGTCATGGACGCCCTCAGATCCGTAGTTAGAGCCGGGTTGCTCGTATCACTGGCGGGCATTTTGGTGAGACATGGAAACATGCTGTCAGCACGAGGCCTTTACTGAACTATAACCGAAGTATACAGTCTTCCGGATCCTCTACAACATTTTCCTACATCCGCTGCGCCGCTATCCAGGACCATGGCTCTGGTCCGCTACGCGGCTGATATGGGTCATATCTCTGCAAAAGGGACACTTGCACAACGACATCCTACAGCTTCACAATCGCTATGGTCCAGTCGTACGAATAGCGCCTGATGAATTGTCATACATTGACGCCCAAGCCTGGAAGGACATCTACCATAATCCTGCGCTAGAACGCAACCAAGTCTGGTTTCGGAAAATCAAGCCTGATGACCCTTGGAGTATCATGGGGAGTCATGAAGGTCACCATGCTCGCTTTCGGCGAGCGTTCATGGGCGCATTCAGTGACAAGGCTATCAAGGGGCATTCGCCGCTGTTGGAGCACTATGTCGAAATCATGATGAAACACTTCAGCGGCGTGGCGACAGATCATAGTGCTGTAGTCGACATTGTGTCCTGGTTCAACTATGTTACCTTTGATATCTCTGGCGATCTTTGCTTCGGAGAGTCCTTCGGAAGTACTGTGAGTTCATCTCTCACTTTCTTTCCACATTGAGTCTGATATTTGGACATTGAATACCGACTTTTGGTGAAGGCAACAGGGCGGCAACATCCTTGGGTGCAGATCGCTTGCTCGTTCGGCAAAGGTGTCGCATTGATAGCCTCGCTCAACTTCTTCTCGCCATTGAACAAGGCGCTGAAGTACATTCTGCCAGCTGATGTGCGCGAGAGGGCTCAATATCATCGAGAACTTAGCGCAAGCAAGGTTCAACAACGATTGGAGCTTGGCGAGACTAGGAACGACTTCATAACTACGATTTTGAAGTACAATAACTCTAAGGCAGACCCTGTCACTGTGAGCGAGATGCAGGTCAACATGAGCATTATGGTGTTCGCCGCCAGTGAGTAGCATCCTTCCTGATCTCTGCTCCGAGCATGCTAACAAGAAGCAGGTGAAACAACAAGCACGGCAATGGCTACCATCCTGTTTGGTCTACTGAAGAACCCGTCCGCTATGAAGACGGTCACGGAAGAGATTAGATCCACCTTCGCCTCAGAAGACGAGATCACAGTAGCAAGCACGTCCAACCTGAAGTATCTTGACGCAGTAATCAACGAAGGCATACGGCTCGGTCCACCATCTTCTGTGACCGTACCCCGAGTCGTATCTGCAGCAGGTGCCATGATTTGCGGTCAATGGGTGCCAGGTAATGTAAGCAAAGACACGCAAGGATGACAATACAGAATGTGCTCGACGTTACTGATCCCACTTTGCAGACCCTGGTCGGAGTAAACCAATATCCGGCCTTTCGCTCACCTACAAATTTCAGCAAGCCGAATCAATTCATCCCAGAGCGTTTCTTGGCTGGTGCAGGCTTCGATGACAATCACGACTCTTTCCATCCTTTCCTTCTCGGCCGACATCAGTGCATCGGCATTCGCTTCGCTTGGGCAGAGATGCGTCTGGTCCTGGCGAGGATGCTCTATACATATGATATCAGTTTCGATACACAGCCAAGTATCAAGGACTGGGGAGAGCAGCAGACGTTCATCTTTTGGCAGAAGGATCCGATCAACGTTCGACTGAGAAGAAGACAGATGTAGTCGATTGGTGCAGCCACTAATACAAGGCATTTGCTGCAAACGCAGAAATCGAATATTATGCTATTCTGTCCTCATATAGCGGAAACAACGAAACGATATTACGACGCTTTTTGGTACGACAAGATGACGCGACGGATGGTGGTATGTCTAGGGTAGAGATATAGCTGATGGACATTATACTATCACATTGATGAGATCCCTCCCTGTCGTAAATTACGACTACATTGCAACTAGCCTTGCTGCCACAAACTAGTAGACTTGCCCTCGAAGCTTACAGCATCCAGCTGAGCGATCTCCTCGTCTCTCAGCCTCCATCCCAGCGCCTCACAATTCTTCTGCGCTTGCTCAGGGTTGCGCACGCCGACCACTGGCACGATACCATGCACCATGTTATAATTCAACGCCACGGCTGCAACACTGACATTGTGCTTCTGTGCGATATGCTTTTGCACTTCAAGCGTCGGCTCGATATACTTCATAGGGTATGAGGAGAAGCGATGTTGCTTCGGCGGCTCATTATCGCTGTGGTACTTGCCAGAAAGTCGGCCTTGGGCAAGCGAGGAGTAGCTCTGAAAGACGATGTCGTTTTCTCTGCATGCCTTCAGGAGGCCCTCTGTCTCCGGTCCGCGGCGGAGAAGAGAGTACTCGCACTGATTGCAGGCGAGTGGGACGTCGTACTTCGCCAGCTCGTCTCGCATTTGAAGCATATCCTTCGCGCTGTAGTTGGCCACTGCCACTGTCTTGGTGAGACCTTGGTCGACGCAGTCCGCTAGGCTCTTGGCTACCATGCTAATTGATTGGGCGTGGATATGTCCATGGACCATGTAGATGTCAGTGTAGTCCAGCTTCATTCGTTCCAGTGAGCCCTTGAGCTTCGCTAGCGGGGCGTCCTGTGGATGGATGATATTCTGTGCGTCGCCTGGAAACACCCACCACTTCGTCTGCATAATGAAGTGTTCACGCTTCATGCCAGCTACGAGCTCGCCACAGATGCGCTCGCTTTCTCCCGAGCCATAAACTTGCGCTGTGTCGATGTGGTTACAACCTTTCTGCACAAGAAGCTGCCATGCCTCCCTCAGTGGACCACGTTCTCTGGCATCGTCCCATTGCCAGGTTGCTTTGTCACCCCATGGCCACGCTCCAATGGAGATCCATGGCGCTTCAACGTTGTGCTTCTTTCCTCGATATGTGACATGACCTCGCGGTAGTACATCAGGCACGAAACTCGATGGCGTAAGGTCTTGAGCGTTGTTGTGGTCCTTTGGCATAGCGTTAGGCTTGCTTGAGTGGAAGCCTGACGTAGCGGACATGCCAGCCGATAGGCCTGCTTGTAGTACGTGTTGCATTTTGGAATTTTGGTCTGGTAATTAAGACTGCAGCGGCCAAGTTGAGACGGAGATACAGCCAGATAATGTACGAAGAGAGTGTGAGAGAGATACTTACGACTTACATTCCCGATGATTGTACTTGTCTCTCGCTGTGGTATGTGTGCCGACCGCAGTCCGATGCTCTGACAGTCATGATGTAAGATGCCTGCACGTATTTGTCCAAGGCAATATCGTGACAGGCACACGACACGCAATGGAGTATTTCCTTACAAGCAGTGCATGATGTATGGATGACATAAATCTTGACATCCTGGAGACCCACCTTTGGAACGCATAGAAGCTCGATAGTATTCGATTCCGTTGGCTCTTAAGCGACGATGGCTGTCTACGCCAGTCCCAGCAGACATGGGAGGCTTATAGATACGTCAGTCTTTCGGTTTGTTGCTTTGCGGCGTACCGTTCAGATGATACGGCTTGGTAGAATCATGATTATTGAGGCCGAAGTCAGGTCAATATCCGTGTATCTTTCATGTTGTATAGGTAATAGCTGCTGTCGTAGTGGTATGAATAATGGGCACGATCTGTGTCAAATGATGAGGGTTCGTTAATTGATCACAGCCGTACAGATGGCGTCTTGATGATACGTTAGGAGGCGTGGTGGCAAATTGGAGTGCCTAAGGCGTCAAATTCTGGCATCTCGCACACACGAGTTTGGCAGGGTACTGCATCCACGCAGCCTCCTATCTAACCAAGAATCGGTCTATGCATTTCTACGATAAGTCAGCGACTCCATATATATCGATAGAGATCTAGATATCAGGAGGATGACGGTCTGATCAAGAACCTCGGAGCCGACATGGCGCCTGCCACAGTCTACAAACCAACATCCCTAGACTTCATAAATCGTCCCAATCCCGTGGAGCCACAATCGGCCCCGCAACAGCATCCACTTAACGGCGTATCACAGCTCCCCCAAGCCTCAAACAAACATATTCTTAGGCTGCTATACGGGAACAATAATGTCCAAAGCTCTGTCCAAGAACGACCAGCTAAACGGAGGAAGTCTGGCGATGCTCAGTCCCTGGATCTACCAAAATTACCTGTCAGAGAGAATGCGAAACGCTTGAGAATTCCGCCAACGCTCAGTGGTCTGCATCAACCACCGCCTAATGCGGGACTGCTACCTTCAATATCCGTTGAACAACCCGCTAAACCGACCGGGGACCTTCAGCCGAAGGCAGATCCACCTAATTCGGGACTGACTGGTGTCGACGAGCCAGTCACTAACGACACAGTTTCAGTAAAGCCTACTGCCGAATCAACACGATCAGAGAAATCGAAACGACCCAAGCGGAAGAAGTGGAGCGATGAGGAGACGGCATGTTTGCTGAAAGGAGTGGCGAAGTTCGGTGTAGGCAACTGGACCAAGATTTTGAAATACGCCGAGTACGAGTTTAACGCCCGTACAGCATTAGACCTGAAAGATCGCTTCAGAGTATGCTGTCCGGACGACTATAAGCACAAATCCACGGCTCCAGCACCAAAGCCCAGCAATAAAGAACGACGCCAACCAGTCCCACGACCAAGCCGCCGCGACTGCAAGTCTCAAGCCGAGCTCGCCGAGCTAGGCATCAACCAGCCTTTTGACAAAGTGGCACGTCGTGCACGACACGGCTACTCGGAGGCCGAAGATGAGGCTCTGCTGAGAGGCTTCAAGTTGTATGGCAAGCAGTGGGCAAGTATCAGGGCTGACAGTGAGTTGGATTTGGCACAGAGGACGCCAACGGATTTGAGAGATCGTATGCGCACGAGGTATCCAGCTGAGTATGCGAAAGCCGGGCTGGTGCCGAAAGGGGAGGTGAAGGGGCGGAAGTCTGCAACGCATGGCGACAATGAGAACGCGGCTGATGCACGGCCGTCGAACATTATTGCCATCAATGCTACGAAAGTCGTCCCAGCAAAACCCATCCCACCAATCGAAGCCACCGACCAGTCCAAACGGCTCCCCACCATGCCCCTCCTCCCCGACGACGTCTTCTTCGGCGCCGCCTTCGACTCCGACTTCGATCCAGACCCCGGCCTCATCACCCTGGATCGAGGAATCCTAGACTGGCCGCAACCCCAGACACGCACCATGATAGATCCCCTCGCAACCCTGAACCTGCCGAGACCGACAGCGACGTGGGGGCAGCAGGGTGTGAGTTTTCAGCCTCAGCAGCAGTTTCAGGTGGCATCGGCGTTGCCGTCGCTGGCGGCTGTGACTACATATGGGTATGGGTTTGGGGATGGCGATATGATGGACTGAGATCAGCTTGAACTACCTTCGTTGATGAATGGACCCTTTGATACGGATGCGAGGGGTGGTGGACATATTTTCGGTATCGACGAGTTACTTAGCTAGTGATCATCACACCTCGATTCATCTATCTATCCATCAAGCAACAACCCATCTCATCTCAGCTCTAAACGTCAGCAAACCCCTTTCCCCACCACCTCGGCGTCGGCGAAGGCGGTACTACACCCATCGCCCTCAGACCCGCAAGCACCATACCCTGCACAACCGCAATCCCCAGAATCCCCACCACAGTCGACCTCAAAGCCTCCTCATACCACCTCGCGGCCGGCGCAGAAGCAACACAAGTAACCTCAATCTCAAACAAAATATCCTTGCTCGCCAAACTATCCACTCCAATCAGGGTATCAGGTGGCGTCAACCTCTCCCCCTGCCCCCCACCACCTGCCACCCTCCCATCATTCCACCATGCAACAAACAAATCACTCCTGGCGTCCTGATCCGCTTGCGAAAGATCCTGGAATTTAACCACATACTGCCGATTAGAAATGATATCATCCTTGGTCACCCCAGCAGCGGTGAGACATTTATTCACGTTCGCCAGAGCAAGTCCTACTTGGCTTCGGAAGTCCGGGGTTGGTGTGGGCGAGGTGGCGGATTTGTAGGTTTGGCCGGCGAAGGAGATGAGGGTTTTTGTGGGGGAGATGGGAATGGTGCTTATGTGGGAGTAGCTGTTTACGGCTGGGGGATGGTTGGGTGGGTTGAAGATTGTTATTTTGTTTGTGGATGTCGGGGATGTTGTTCTTGGATTGGTGGAGTCTGGGAGTAAGGGAGTTGATTCTTGTTGCCAGAGTTGAGCTAGGGAGAGGGTTGTGTCGAAGGCCATTTGTTGTCTCTTAGTTGAGTCCCAGGTGGTGTTTCTTTTGGCTTCCCGTCTGAGTAAGTGAGGTCTGTCCGGGGGGTGCGTACAGTTCGAGTTCCCGGTCTGTACGTGTCTGATCTGTGCGTGCAAATGGAGTTACCGGTCCGTCTGTATGAGAGCTTCTTATCGGAGTGGTAGAGGAGTATTTATTGTATGGCGGGATGACAATTCCATCTGGGCAGTGATGAGGTGGTACAGACACTATCCCTGATTAGGAAGCTATGGCGTCGATCATGGCGGAGGTGAGGCCATGCATTTGAGCTTCGACATCATCACTACCGAGCTCCAGCACCGTACTACATAGTACATACGTCCGGCAAGGCCAATTCCCAGCCAACACAATGCTATCAAGACAAATCGCCCGCACGAGAATACCATCCACACGACCACTCCGCCCGCCCAATGCCATCACCATCTCCCGCCCAGTCCCACAAACACGCCTCTTCACCCAAACCTCCCCCCACCGCATCCTCACCCACCGCCACACCTCCCGCCCGCAGATCCCCTACCTCTCCCAACCCCCGCTCCGCCCCACCAACAGCATCCTCGGCCCCAACCCGCACCTCGCCCGCCTGCTCTCCACCGAAACCCGGCGTTACATAAGCGAACAATTCTACCTCGCGGTCAAATGGAGCATCATCATCTGGGTCTTCGGGATCCTAGGCGGGATGATGTACCTCGGCATCGCGATCGAACTACAGGAACGTAAGAACCCAACACCAGAGGAATGGAGTTTCTGGGCTCGCTGGGCGTTGAGGGGGGCGAGGGCGCAGATGGAGGCGGGGGAGACGCAGGGGTTTGTGGACTGGGCTTCTGTCGGTGGGTCGTTGAGGAGGTGCTTGGCGAGGTTGGAGGATAGGGGGAGAGATGGGAAGGGGACTGGGGAGGTGGAGGAAGGCGGAATTTTGATCGAGGGGGTAAGGAAGGCCGGGCAGGATATTAGTGGGAAGTCGTGGCCGTGGAGGTCGGGGTATTGTGAGGTTATCATGGGTTGTGCGGCTGCGGCGGAGCAGATGGATGGCATGGTATTGGATGAGACGAGGGGTTTAGTGTTTCCAAAGGAGATGGTTGTAGGCCCTTCGAATCTGGATCCTAGGCCTGTGCCGGCATATATGCCTGCTGCGCCGCTGGAGGAGAATTGCGTGAGGCCTTTTGAGGCGCCGGAGACGTTCTACATGCGTGTGCTTACTGGCAAGGGCTTTACCACCAAGCAGAAACTGGATGCGGCTTTGGTCTACGCGAATTGGCTGGAATTCAAAGGTTTACAGGACAGCGCCGAGGAGATGTACAGATGGGGTGTCGACATCGCCAAAGCTGGTCTTCCTAATCATATTGCACCCGACACAATCATCGACGCCAGGACAAGCGTCCTATTAGGAAACGTCGGCGAATCGAACGCAACACCAAACCTCCTCCAAGCCGCTACAGCACTAGCAATCCACCACGCCCGCACCAGCAATGTCTCCTCCGCTCTGCCCCTCTTTCTCTCCGTCCTCCGAGCCCGCCGCTCAGCGCCACTCTCCCCTATGTCCCAATCCACCACGCGCAACCTCAGTGCCCTCTTCACCGACCCAGAACAACCCAAAACAGACATAGGCGCCGCTAGCTCCCTCCTGGCCAAAATCTTTCAAGTCCCTGCTTACCCCCTTCCGCCACCATCCGGGGATCTGCCACTGATCCGTACGAGTGAGAAGCCGAGCTGTGACGAGAGCGAACTAATGTTGTATATCGGCGAAATCCTCTTCGCGACTTCTCCCGCTAGCAATGAAGGACTAGGATGGACGCGTCAAGCCGTCGCCATCGCTGAAGCGAATCTCCAAAACCAAACCCACAACTCCGCAGCCGAAACGCCAAAGGAGAAAGAAAGATGCAAAGCCTGCCTCCTCACTGGCGTGGGTAATTGGGAAACTATGCTCCACCGTCTCGCCGAAACGCAGGACTCCACTTCTTACCGTGAAGGCGGACGAAATGCGGGTTGGTCCGAGTGGAGAGGTTGGTTCGGCCGGGATGGGGGTGTGAAGGGTGGGGTATTGGATCTTGCCGCTGGGGGCGTTATCGAGGAAGAATTGAAGAGGGTGGAGGGGTTGAAGGAGAGGATTGTGAGGGAGGACATTGGACGGGAGATGGGGAGGGGCAAGGGGAAGGGGGGAAGTGGGGGGATGGGGGTGTGGATTGGGGGGTGAGAGAAGATATTGAGAACGGCTTCCGAAAGGGGCTTTTCAAGTTTGTCCGGAGCTCGACTCAAGCTTGCTGCCTGCAGGACACTATTCGCTACGCGATCGCTACTTAGATGTTGGCCACGAGGGCTTGACATTTTCGCTCTACATCATCACCGAGCCTGCGATCCCGGATCACAGCGCACCAAACGCCCGACCCTCACTCACCCGTCTAACATCCATTTCGCTCTCGGCACTGCCACTGCCGCTCCTACTCCCATTACCCCTCCCACAACGACCCACTACGCAACTCATTGTCCTCGGAGCAACAGAAAACTGCGGCAGCGCTTTGACAATCTGTGGAGGAGCGGGACTACATTTCCGCGAAAGTCTGCGCGCTGATTCCGCTTCTGCCGCTGTCTTGGTGGGGAAGGGTGAGGACGGGATGTGCGAGTGCAAGGCCCGGGAATCTTTTCGGGTCTCTGCCATCTCGGTTTTGCTTGAGTTGGTTGGGGTGGTTAGAATGGTCTTCTTCTTCTTCTGAGCCATGGGTGGTTGCGAGACAGGCTTGCAGCAGATTTCCGGCCACGCCCAGGTCTTTACTGCTTCCAATGCACCTTCTACGTCTCTTGCCCAGGGCTCCCGGGTGGGGCAGGGCTCTGGGATGGGCTTGCGTTTGCTATACCCCGTCTCTCCTTGCGAAGTACTACCCCTTGCTCCTGCGGTGGCAGGCGTCACGGTCGCAATAGCCAGTTTGCTCTTCCTACTCCTCGATCTTCCGAGCTCCTCTACGTTCCGGGAGGAAGACGGGCTAAGAAGTGCTGCGTGACCGCAGGCTTCACGGAGCGCTAGCGCTTCCGCGCATTCTCTCCTCCGGGCTTCTTTAGCCGCTCTGCGTTTTTGGCGGTAGGCGGTATATTTGTTGTGGAGGGCGGTGAAGAGGCGAGGGAGGCAACCCATGGTTGTGTCGATTGTGTTGGTTGTGCGCTGGAGGAGAGAAGACGAAGATCGAGGAGGCAAGATCGAGGAGGCAAGATCGAGGAGGCAAGATCGAGGAGGGAAAAGTCGATGTTTGGCTAATTATCCTGGAGTGCGAGGCTGATAGGACGGTGACTGGTATTGGTTGGGACTGGTCTGTTATATACGAAATCGAATCACCTGCCCGTGGTGAGGAGATGCCGGTGGTGGAGTGTTGTATGCTTGTCGTCGAGGCACAAGGGAAAGTATTCCGCAAGTAACGTACTGGAGAGAGAGAAGAATCAAAAACCTCATAGCGCGATTTTATTCTCCCAGTGCGTGGGTCACATCAAATCCTCTTCGTCCCAAAATTCACCCAACCCTCCTATCGTCGTGATCATGGTGGTAAGCAGTTGCGGCACCCGCACGTGTTGTGCCACGCTAGCCTGTCGTAGAAGGAAGTTCTGGATTTGTGCCGTGACGATTCACAAACATCACGACCTTGCGATGCCCGAATCTACCTGTGGCTAGACATTCACGGCGCACTTCAGTTTGAGAAGGGCATTGCACTGACGCCCGCCTTCCACCTTTAGCTCAACCAAGGCGTGAGGTGCTTCATGGACCAGATTTCTCATCTTACAAACGTTCGTAGTCGTGCGTGATCAGACCCCTTTCTTTTCTCTCCCCGTTACAGGTCTACCTCAGCTTGAAAAAACAATTTGCAACAGGACATATTCATACATTCCCCCCCCCCCGCCTCTCTCACCCCTTATCTTATCCTTTCATCAATACATCATGCCTCTTGCTACCACAACAACCGGGCCACTACATCATCATCACTCTCTGTCAAGACGCTCTACAACTCATCCCTCCCCGTCTCCTTCCCCGCCCCACTTTCGGGCTCAGCCGTCCCCGCACCGCCCTCGACAGCAGCCTCCTTGCGCAGGTCCGCCTCAACATTCACACTCCCCGGCTTCGTACTTGCCTCCGCCCCTCCACTCTCCCCCGCAGTCGCCTCATCCGGCCCATCAGCCGACGAGCCCGCGAAGTTCTTCTCCTCCTCCCCACCAACGACCTCATTAAAGATCTCATTCCCCTGCGTATCCACCATCCTCGTCCTCGTCTCGTACCGCGTGGAAAAAGACACTTTCCCTTCCAAAGCTTTAACCTGTTCTTCATCGAGCAGATTCCCCTGATCGTCCCGATATTCGACCTTCTCTTCCACGATCGGAGCTCCCGCAGCACCGGAGAGGACCTGCTGCCCACCACCCACAGGAGCAGGCATGCCAGGCGTAACCAGGACATCCTTCGCCGGATCCTCGGCAACCGGCGGCGCCGGCCCGTTCACAGCAGCCATACCCGCGTCGCCCGTAGGAGCAGGACCCGAAGCAGGCTTGACAGAGAGGGAGTAATCCGCATAAGAATCGTGAAAAGTATTACAATCCCAATCCCAAGTCCCAAAAAGCTTAACGCGATTACAATCGTTCTTAGTCCAGGAGTTTCCATAGCTAAGAGGAGCATAAAGGCCAAAGACGACGATGGATAGAGCCAGGAAGACGACGGCGGAGACGCGGGCGATATAAGGTTGGTTTTTGAGCGTCAGGTTGATATTGTTGGGGAGGGAGAGAGTGATGCGGGAAGTGGTGAAGTCGAAGATCTGGGCGAAGACCATGATGGCGAAGTACAAGGCCGGGAAGTAGTGGTGGAGGAAGAGTTGACTGTATGAACACATCAGTACCAAATCTCTCCCGAAACCAGAAACCGGTGGTCGTGGGCAAGGGGGGGGGAACAGCGAAAACATACCGTTGCATAAGATAAAACGGAAAATAATGAAACGCCCACCCCAGCACACTCATCCCAATCTCATAATCGAACCGTCTCAAAACCACATTCCCATAATCCCCACACCCCCTCTGCCACCTCAACACAGCCAACGCCTTGAAAGCCACCCACAACCCAATCGCAGCCGTACTACTCCACCAAATTAACGGATTTCCAATCAGGTAAATCTGTCTGTGATCGACCCCCCAGAAATTAATCCCGCGCCTCAGAATCGGCCAGCTAGGCGGTCGGGAGTCCCAGGCGTGCGATTCCACGAGGCCGGCGTTGGTGGTCCACATTACCTGTTGTAATTCCCAGAATTTGCCGAAGAAGCCTGGGTTGCGGTAATTCACTTTCTCGCTGACCGAGTCGAGTTGGGGGTGGTTATTACTCTCGATATACCAGACGGAATTCGGCAAGGTGCCGCCTTTGGCGCACGTCACCTCCTGCTGTTCGAAGCCCCAATCGGGTAATTTGACTTTATGACTGAAGAGCACACATCCAGTCATGATATGCACGAGCTTGAACTTGGACTGGATAGTCCTGAGTCTCGTCTTCGCGGCCGCGCCGTCAGAGAGGGATTTGACGATCTCCACGCGGAAGAGATCGTTGGCGTCGCCTTCGAAGCCCTCGTAGCCGTAGGCCGAGACTTCGTTTTGCCATTCGGCTTCGGTGATGGGGGGGCGGACGTCGTGGGAGTGGAGACGGCGATCGGTGACGATGTGGTAGAGGCGGATGAGGGAGCCGTCTTCGATGAAGGCGGGTTGGGCGAGGTTGTCCCAGGCTAGGGGGCCGGGGAAGGAGGTATTGCCTGTGGGGTCGAGGGCCCAGTTGATGGGTTGGGTTTGGTTCTCGAGGAGGAAGACGTTGTTCTCGTCTTTGTGCGGGTAGAGGGTGATTTGTTGTTGTTTGGATCCGGCTGGGTACATGTGGGAGTGGGAGTGGAGGTAGCCGCCTTGGGTATTGTGGTGGCGGAAGCTGACGCGGGAGCCGAAAGCGACGTCGGCGGGGACGTCGGCCATGCCTTTGCTGTTGAGAGTGCTTTGGAATTCCGAGGACATGAAGCCATCGCCGTCTCCAGGGTTGACGAGGCAGACGAAGTGGATGGCGAACATGGCCATGTAGAAGGTGACCGGGATGACGATGAGGCAGAAGATGCGGGCGAAGAGGTGCTTGAACCACACGCGGATGTTGACATTTTTCGTGTCGCCAAGGAGGACCCAGAGCTGGAGGGCTGTGAGCGACCCCACCCAGGCGATGGTGAAGAGACCAACCCACTTCACGCTGACTGTTGCGCCGAGTGTGAGACCAGTGGCGGCCAGCCAGAACCACCAGGAAGGCCTGAATGCGTACTGTGGTCCCAACTCATGCTGATTCGTGAAGCTCGTCCAGCTTAGCGCTGTCAGGGCGGTGAATATGATCAAAGGCGAATCAAGCAGAATCAAGCGACTCTGCGTGACGAGTCCATTCTCAAAGATCACCAATCCAGCTCCAAGAGCGGCACTCGTAGTCTTACACCCCGCCACCTTGAGCGTCAAGTAGATGGTCGGAATAGTCAAGACACCACAAATCGCAGGCAACAACCTCATAGCCACGTACGGCACCCCGGGCTCCAAATAATCCTTCCCAATATCCTTGAAATCAAACTCGCCGTCGAATCCCGCCAACCATCCGGCCAGCGTGAGGAGGAGCTTGGCAAGGGGCGGGTGAACATCCATGAAGAACTTGCCTTTGATGTATTTGCTTGCGAAGCCACCGAAGTGGACTTCGTCGAAGACGACGGAGGAGGGCTGGTAGATGCGGAAGAGGCGGACGAAGAGGGCAACGAGGGTGAGGGCGGCGAGGAGTTCCCAGTCGTGTTTGGGGAGGTGGAGGAGGTTGTTGTTGGTTATGCCGTGGCTGGTGTATGCGTAGGAGGGGTGAGGGGGCTTGGAGGGGTGGGATTGCTTCATCTCGGGTGATCGAGGGGATTGCTGTTGTGGTTGTTGGACATTCTTGGTTTGGACGGGTGGGAGTGGCTGTTGTTGTTGCTGCCTTGGTGCTGATCGGGTCGCCATGATGGCGGTGTTGGTGGTGGGTGATCGATCAATCAACCGATCAATCAATGGGTGGTTAATGGGGTGGTAAATGAGGTGGTTAATGAGGTGGAATTGTAACGACCATTGGTGTTGTGTCGTGCCTGCTCTGTTCGACGACCTCCTTCCCCAATAACACGTGTTCGTCAATCACGTCTCTGCTCTTCAAAATGTATGAGGAAGGAACGACAGTGAATGGTAACAAGGAAGTAGTGTTAGAATGTAAGGGGTGAATGCTGTCCAGCCTTGCGCTTCAGCTACTGCAGCTTCTCTCCGTACGAATTGTCAAGCTGGCGTTTATTCTTAGGAGAGACCGGCAGCGACAGGGTTCACGCGCCTGCATCGCCTCCCTCTCCCGCTCCCGCTCCCGCACGCGCAGCTCGAAGATCGTTGCCAAGACAAGCATGACTCGCGAGAGCTAGCAACTCGAAGTTCCGAGTCGACCAAACACTTTCCTACACCTTCACCATCGACATCCCTCCCCATCACCCCCATCCCCTCTCAACACCTCAATGGCCGACAGCAAACCCAATGGTGTCCTCGATGATGCCTCGAGTAAGGCACCGGCAGGCATCATCATCCCGCCAGCCGGAGTGAAGACACAAATAGAAAAGGCGGCGGGTATGTAGGACCCGAATACAAGACATTGCGGGAATGATTGCTAATACTTAGCCCAGGTTACGTCGCCAGAAATGGTGCTCAATTCGAAGAACGGCTAAAGACTGGTGAGTCGAAAGCGAAGGTATCATTCGTCCTCGACGACGATCCCTACAATGCCTACTACCGCTGGAGACTGGAAGAGATCAAAGCTGGACGTGGGAATGCTATCAGTGCTGGGCGGGAGAATGAAGCGGCTAGTGGTGGTGGAACGGGTGTGAGCAGTAAAGGCAGGGAGGAGAGGAAAGGCCCGGATAAGCCCGAAGAGTTTGTGTTTTCGGCCCGGATGCCGAATATCTCTGCTCAAGATCTGGAGATCGTGAAGTTGACGGCCATGTTTGTGGCGAAGAACGGACGAAGCTGGATGACCAACCTTTCGCAAAGAGAAGCGGGAAACTTCCAGTTCGATTTCCTGCGACCGCAACATAGTCTTTATCAGTTCTTCACGCGATTGGTGGATCAGTATTCCGAGCTTCTGCAGGGCGAGAGCGTGGATGGTGGACGACCGCAGAAGAAGAGGATAGGAGAGCTGGAGGCAAATGTGGAGAACAAATTCCGAGTTCTGGAGAAGGCGAAGAAGAGGGCGGAGTATGTGAAGTGGCAGGAGGCGCAGAAGGTGGCGAAAGAGGAGTCGGAGGAGAAGGAAAAGGTTGCTTTCCAACAAATCGACTGGCATGACTTTGTCGTTGTCGAGACCGTGATGTTCGATGAGCGGGACGCAGAGGCTCAGCTTCCACCTCCAACCACACTCAACGATCTCCAATCCGCAAGTCTGGAGCAAAAGGCGAAAATGTCGATCAACCCCAATATGCGCCTGGAAGAGGCCTTCCCGTCCTTCGACGACAACAATGGCGTATATGGTGCTACTCCTCAGCAGCAACAACAACAACAACAACAACAGCAACAACAATATCAGACACCCTACACCCCACCCATACCCCAACCAGCCTGGCAACCACCCCCAGGCGCCGACGACCAAGCCGGCCGCCTAGCCGAACTCCGCATGAACCAAGACCGCGCCCGCCTCGCTCAAGAAGCCGCCCGCACCAGCACCCCTCAACAAAAAATCCGAACCGACTACGTCCCCCGCGCCGCCGCACAGCCAAAATCCCGCCAACCGCCCGGAACATCTCTGTGCCCTAATTGTGGGCAATTCATCCCCGACGTGGAGATAGCAGAACACATGCGCATCGAAATGCTGGACCCGCTGTGGCGGGATCAGAATCGGATTGCCGTCCAGAGGAGCAGTACGACGAATTTGAGTATGGGGGAGGTGGCGAATAATTTAAGGCGGTTGGCGAGTCAGAGGGGGGATGTCTTTGATGCTGTTTCGGGGTCTGGATCGGCGGAGGAGGAAGAGAGGCGGAAGAGAGCGATGCTTGAGGGCGGGGTGGGGGTGCCGGGTGGACAGGTGCAGGCGCAGCAAGGGCAAGGTGCGGCGGGTGGGGATGTGCAGGAGCAGATTCGGCAGTTGCATCAGAGGTATAGGGGTTGATTCACCTACCTCTGCTCCGACTTTGGCGGACGGGAACAGGAGCTGAGCGAGGAAGTTATACCTCATGGTTCGTGGCATTACGCGCTTGGATCACGCTGACTTACTGGACCACTGTACTTATACCCCCATCATCTTGTACACCAAGACTTGCACATACTTATACCTCCATCCGCCAGAGGCTTTTGCCCCCCCTTACAAGCACGCTTTCCCCCTCTCCCGTCCCTCTCTCACCAGCTACCTCCTTTCTCCCATTCCCCTTCTCCTTTGCCTGTCCTGGAGTTACCCTTCCCATTTCCTCCCTGCATATACCTTACCCCACACAATACAACAGAAACACCCTCCTCAGTATACGTACCATTCAAACATCAATGGAAGGATCACGTTTGTCATTGGAGGGAGATTGAATACCACTTTCTACTCCTCGCTTTACAATTCATGGTTAAACATGTTCTGGGTCTTTCCTGGTCCCTTTTTATGGATGGATGTTTGGGCTTGGCTTGGGGTGGGTGGACATAGTGTTGCTCTGAGCGGCTTGTGCCTGTTTGACTAGAACCTGATGGCCTTTTATTTATTGCTCGTCCATGTCGAATGCATTAGCGTTACTTAGTGACGGATGGGTGGAAAGAGTGGAATACATGTATTGAGATTTTCCAACCCAATAGATCTCCACCTTGATCCTCTCGAGGTGGACCCCACACCAAAACCCAGCTTCATGTCATTGTTCTTCTCCATTCTGACTGCACCCCACACTGTGGAGTTGAACATGGAGTTGATGTTCGCATAACGCTTCTCTCGCACAAAAGATGATGGTGGCATGTCGAGCAAACAGCCTCAACAATGCATTTAAGCTGGGAGTCTTGCCGCCGCCACCGCGGACATCGATTGACTCAACAACATCGGATCTAGACCACCTACTCTCGAACGAAGAACAAGAGAACGAAGAAGACGACGACGATGACCAGACCGAAGACGAAAGCCTCCCGCCCATCGACCGCGGCAAAGGAGCCTACTCCTTCCTCCTCGGCTGCTGGCTAATCGAAGCCATGATCTGGGCTTTCCCGCTCGCGTTCGGGGTCTTCCAATCTCATTACACCAATCACTTCCTCTTCAAGTCGTCCTCCCATCTCATCCCCACAGTCGGAACACTAGCGACGGGGTTGAGCTATCTACTCATGCCGTTGACGAACGCTATTGCGCTCCGCTGGCCTCAGCATCGGCGTACGATGTGCTGTGTAGGCTGGATCATGTGTATCTTCGGACTCCTTGGGGCGAGTCTGGCTACGCATGTCTGGGAACTGCTTTTGTGGCAGGGAGTGGTGTATGGGACGGGCTGGGTAGTGTGTTATACGCCTTTATTATTCATGCTGAACGAGTGGTTTGTACGGAGACGAGGACTAGCTTATGGGATTCTGTTTGGTGCTAGTGGGGTCACGGGATTGTTTATACCTGTCTGTATGGAATGGTTGCTTGAGAGATATGGGTTCCGCGTTGCTTTGAGGGTGTATGCGCTGATTACCATCGTGGTCTCAGCACCGGGACTGTGGCTCATACGACCTCGAAAACCTGCTGGACGAGTCCCGAAGGCTCAGAAGAAGAAGCTTGAAAGTGACAGCGACAGTCTGAGATCTCTACGACCCTTTCTCACGAACAAGCACTTCCTCCTCCTAGCCTTTGCAGTCTTCACCCAAGGCCTCGGCTTCTTCATCCCAAACATATATATCCCATCCTACGCCTCCGACCTCGGCCTCTCCTCTGCTGCGAGTTCAAGTCTTCTGGCCTTGATATCGCTATCACAAGTTCTCGGACAGATATGGCAAGGATGGATCTCGGATCGAGTCAACATCTATATCCCGACGGCCGTCTCCGCACTAGTCCCTGGAGTTGGTGCTTTGCTTCTTTGGGGTCCGGCGAAGAATATGGCGACTCTGGTGCCTTTTGTGATGGTCTGGGGTTTCTTTAGTGCCAGCTATAGTGTTCTCTTCACGAGGATGTGCACGTTCCTAGCCTCTGATGCTCGTGGCATGGATGGAAATGGGGATCCCGAGGGCACGACGATGCTGCTCTATGGCTTCTTCAGCTTCGAGCGAGGCGTGTCGAATGTGCTTGAGGGTCCGATCAGTAGTTGGCTGATCGGCTCGGACAAAGCTGTGAATGCTACCGAGTATGGTTTGGGGAGGTATGCTATAGTGATATGGTTCACAGTGGTGTGCATGCTTGCCAGCTCCTCTGTAGTAACTGGGTGGATGTGGAGGCCAATGAGATAGGGCTTGAGCTCATTTCAATCTGGCACCAATCAGTCAGGCTGAGTGTGAGATACCTCAATTTGGCTCTGCCGGAAGCGTGCTACTGGCCAGTCTGTCGCACGCGCAGATAATATTATCGACCTCTCTAAACGATATGAATTCGAGATTGCGGCTCCGTACTCAGTATGTCGAGGACTGCATGTCTCTCGGGGGCTCCGCACAAGACGACACAGTCATCAAGCATATAGACATCGCTCTTGCTTGAGACGGCTTTACGTCGAGCCGCAGTCTTGGGATGCAAGATGAACGCAGGATAGCAAGAGCGGGACCTCAGTGCTCCGCGCTGCGGGGATCGAAAGGAGTCACCGGGTATGAAGAACAACTTTGCTACTGTCTGTAGTCGTTCTGCTAATATCAGAATGTCATGGATCTCGGCATCTTCTCCGGTCCCGCCAGCAAGGAAGAACAAGCGCTCGGGGTGAGTGATCGTCCATGCACTCAATGCTTCCGGCCTTAATAACGAGCCTGTTGCGGAAATGCGGTCTTTTCGTCCAAGACGGAACTCTGGCTTGCTGAAGACCCTTGTTGTTTGGAGGAACTGTCGCTGAAGTAAAGTATCGTGATATTGTGAGAACTCAGAGCAGTCCTCTAGTGCTAGCTCCATGTACACCGATGCGGTCTCTTCGGCTTGCCCAGATATAGCCCCCTCCGCGTCATCCGTGGTTATGTTCGAGCTTTGCTCTTCGTGGCGCCAGTCCAGAACCCTGGAAGGCAGTCGAGGATTGACTCGACCTCGCCTATGCCTCCGAACGACTGCACAACCCATCGAAAAGTAGAATGCCATGCTATCCCGACTGGAACCTGTCACGTAGTGGCGAGCAACTGCTGTATACAATCGATTAATAGAGCTCGTATAATTAACATCCACCCAGTACTCTTCCATTGGATACAGTGTGTAGTCATAGTCCCTCTCCACACTATCGGAGTTAATACCGAGCAAAGCGTAAACACAATCTCGAGGGTCCTGGCAGACGGTGTCTTGATGTGCGTAAAGCTCACATATAAGCCGTGCAGCTCTGTCATCCTCGCTCGATAGCGGACCAGCTTGAGAAAGAAGCTCGAGCTCTTCCAGACACCATACGACTTCCCGGTCTGGGCGGCAAATGCTGCCATAGAGGAAGTCTCGCTTCTTTCCTTGGGCGGCACAGTATTCTTGTACCACCCAGCGACGTCCGAACCAAGGCGCTCTCACGAGGTCCGGCTGCCAGCTTTCTGTTGATCGATCGAATAGCGAGTTTGGTGGGTGAGCTTCTTCGCCTAGCCACACTACTAGTCGAGAGCAGGATTGGTATATGCGAAGCATACTCTGCACCTAATGATTGCGCTCTTCAGTATTCGCCTGGTCGATACAGAGGCCGTCAGCCCATACTGCTGGTCGGCTAGCTGATCCCGGTGTCTGTAGCGAGCCTCGATCCAGTTGTTCTCGTACTCGGATGAGAGCACTGTACAGACTCCCAGTTACTTGAACAGCCCGATAAGGGCAGAAAATGACTTGTGTTAGTTCTGCCGAGCACCAGGCGTAAGACAGTGCTATGTAGCGAGTCTTACCGCGCCTGACCTCAGACGATGTCCGTGTTGCCTTCGGGACCCGATAGTGTGCGAGTCGCTCCCAGCATCTAGGCCTTCGTTTTGTCGCGGGCCGGCAGTAACATCATCGTCATTTTCATCAATCTTGAACGTCTTCAAGGCTATGACTTCGAATCTTCCGACCAAGGGATCCGTCAGGCTAGAGGCCAGGTCGATATGGAATACTCGGACATGGTACTCAGGCAACGAGACGTAGTCATAGTGCATGTTCCTTAGACTACGACGGCTGAGCGGCTGAATAGATGCTAGAAATGCGCGCTTTCGTCTGCGGTCGATCACATCCATATAGTCATTTGTCAAAGACGCCTCTGTTAAAGTGTACAAGCGTTCGTACCATCCTGTGGGAGTATGGGGTGTAGCTCCGGTGTGACATGCTTTTCATCTTGTAATGGTGAACAAGAACAGCGGATTGAGGCGCAAGCATGAGGCTGAGCACAACATGGCGCAATACTTGTGCTTTTAGAACGATGAGAAGACTTTGGTACATGCAAGGCAACTAAGATCGTGAACCGGTCGTGCCGTGACATTCGGCTGTATATACACAAGAAAAAGCCTCGTCGAACCCGAGAAGTGCGCCGTCGCTACTGATCAAACTCCTACCGTGCAATACATCCCAGTTGCCCATGTATGCATGCACAATACCATAATCGCTGTGATCCACAGCCTGCCTGACGTCAGCCTCTGTAGATCGTGTCCTGTGCCTTCGTTATCACATCAACGCCAACCTCGTATGCAGAGGGTATCCAAGAAAAGTAAAGTCCACTGTGGTTCGATAAAGATATGCTTCGTCTTCCATAGTCGTACCTGGCGCTCCTGCCAGTGGCCTTCTTCCTCATCTATCCTCTCGCAGTCACTCGGTGGTGGCTGCGTGTCAACCTCGTCTTGTGGTATGATGTGACGCGAGGCAGGCCAGCACCGCTCAGGTAGCTGATTGAGCCATTCGCAGCCCTTTCGAGCGCAGTCACTTTGCTGGCCCCTCTAGTCGCGTGCGAACGGCGCGCGCCATGCTCCATCATCCTAGCAAACGCAGATCTTAAATTCGCACGTTTCATCCTGACTACATCAACTTTCATCTCTCAACCTTCGGCCACCCGTTGACCCAAGTCATAACAATAGCCCCAAGCAGCGCAACCGCCACCGCACTTCCATAAGGCACTCCATACTCCCTCACCTTGCCCGGGCCGCCTCCTCCGGGCATCAAGATCTCCTGAGAAAGAAGCTGTGTCATTATCCTCGCCTGCTCGAGTGTGATCGGCTGACCCTCTTCAACCCCAGCGCGCTTAAGTAAAGTATCTGATGTTGGGCTGTCAGGAGAAGGTACGATGGCGTGGCCGTTCGTTTCCATGGTTTTGCCGTTGAGCTGTGGTGTCCGCTTTGCGGACGGAGACTTGCGTGGGCCTGACGGGGTACGAGTGCCTCCACGCTCGTTCTCCTTCCGCTTCTGCTCGATCATTTCTGCCAATGATTGTCGTGCTTCGTCTCGTTCCGTCTCGGCGTTCTCCGCTCGCTGCCTGTACCGTTCCATCTGCTGCTTCATCTCATCCATAGATGTCCGTAGTCCATCAAGCTGTGTCTGAAGAATCGATGGCACTGCATCGTCATCTTGCGATGGGCTCTCCTCATCTGGGTCCGGTACATCGCCCCGCTCAAGGCTCTGGGCTTTCTCCTCTGCGCTCTCCCGCGCCGTCCGCTCCTGCGCTAGTTCGTTCTCCAGATTCTTCATCCTCTCGCTTTGATTGCTCAATTCTCCTTTAGCAAGCTTCAGCTCCTCACATAGCCGGAGAATATCGCTAGAGTGATCCATTCGTGTTGGCGAACTACTGTTAGACATCGGCAACGCAGTGTCATCTCGCCGTAATAGTGGGCGGATGATCGGATCTGCGAGAGCTCGTGCGACATCCGGCTTCTCTGGCAGTGGTGCTTGAGGTGGTGGCGCGGGCGGCTCCGTGAACTGCGCCAGCAGGTCAAGCTTCGCCTTCGTGGGTGACGGCCGTGCTCTCTCAGAGCTCATCTTCGGTTCCTTGATTACTGGCGAAGCAGGTTTACCACCAAGCATTTGGTCGATCATTTGTCGTGCCCTTGCCAAGTCTTGTGATTGCTGCATCGCAAGTCTCATCTCGACCTATGTGGTCTTAGTTATCGATCAAACATCAAACATGCTGACAAACTTACGTTAAGCTTCTTCACGATCTGTTCCGTCGTGATTGGGTTTAGCCAGGCCCGCATATGCTGCGGCTGTCCGGGCATCGCGCCTCCTAATCCATTTTGCTGCACAGCGCCGATCCCTGCAGGCGCTCGTCCATTGATTGAGCCCTGGCTGCCATTCCTCTTCAATGCGTGCGGTGCGGCAAGCAAGCCACCGCTCACACTTGGGTCGAGCTCGCCAAAGTTCAACGGATCATTCGCTTGTCCATATATCCCAGCGTTTTCGACCTTTGCGGCTACCTTGTGGTGTACCACCGTCTTCTGGTCCTCTGACACAATGTCGATCCCAAGCTCCAGCACATCCTGCTCCCTCAACTCCCTTGGCTCACTTTCTTTATTCTCCTGACTCAGCCGCATGCCGTTCACGAAGGTACCGTTGCTTGACTTCACATCACGAATAAAGACACGACCTTGCCGATCAGCCCATACTTCTGCGTGCTGCCGTGACAGGACTTTCGAGTCGAAGAATCCATTGAGTGGTGTTGGGATTGTCTTCTGATTTGTCTGTCGGCCAACCTTGAGAATCTCCGGGTAGTAAGGTACGACGATTGTCTTCCGCTCAAAGGTGCCATTCATTGGCAGAAGGTATAGCACCGCCGAAGGCTCGGGCTGAGCTTGATTCCGCACCGCACCATTGACTTGACCATTGCCATTCGCCATTTGCTGAGAGGGGAGCAGTGGAGTGTGCAGAGCAGAGATTGCGGAGGAAGCTGTCGGCCCCGAAGTCGCCGAGCTCACAGCTTGAGGTCGTGCGGTAGTGATGCCAGTGGCAGGTTCCGCTTTGCCAGGGGGCCATAGACCACGCGTTGGTTTTTTTCTTGTTGCCCAATTGCCTGCATCTGATGACGTTGTACCGTTGCCATTCGCTTGTACTGAGCTTGGCGATAAGGTCGAGGTGGAGGAAGCCGAGTTGGTGGATGCCAGGGAGGATGATGAATTCTGCCGCTGAACAGTCTTGCGAGGTTGTGGATTGAACATTTCGCCGGACTTTTCGGTATTCATCGCAACGTAGCTGTTGCCATTAGGACTCCATCCCAGTCGAGTACTGGGCTGGAAGGACAGAGGAGCTGCGACCGCAGTCATTGGTAAGACCAATGGGCAATGACGTTGCAGTTGCGGGTGTCGGGTCCTTGCTCTTGCTCGATGTTGACCTGTACTCCGCCTCTAACAATACACCAATATCCTATAACGATGCCTTCCTCCCTCATACACGAACTTGCCAATGAGATATATGGCCTTGGGCGGTTGGCCGCGTAGTGCACGGGCCTGGGTGTCGTGTGCTCACAGAAAAGAAATGTTTCGTGCAGCCGGAGGTCGCCCCAAAACCCAAGCAATGCCCCTTCGTGCCTTCCTGAAACGTATCAAGCCCAGTAGAAGTAGTCGTGAAGATGCAGTCGCGTAGCAATCGTAGGATGTAGAAGTCACTGCCAGTAACTATAGCCGCGCCTCCGGGTTGAAAGGAGGTCTCCAGCGGCAGCTCGCTTCGCCTTTCTTCTGCCGTCTCAATCATGCAATCATGGCGGCTCGTCCAGAAATACCAGAATAATCAGCCGTCAGCAATGACACGCGCGCGTGTAGTCGAGGTTAATTAAGTAGAGCGGGGGGAAGCTTCATGGTCATCACGTCTGCCGTCTCTCAGTTGGCTTCTGGTTTCCTTGGCGCGCGCGGGCGCTTTGTTTCCCGCGCTCCCGGCACGGGACGTTTGCACCGAGGCGCTGGCTCGAAGCTCGTGGTTGTGGAGAGCAGACGACATGGACGCTTGAGGAGGAGGTAAGGCAAGAGCGTCCATCTACACAACGACTTTTTGGTGAGATATATATCGCAACCATGCCTCCAGTTGCCGCAGCAGGCGGCATGAGTGGCCCTTCGACCCTCGATAAAGGTACAATCTGCATGTGATCGAGAAGTTCGATCAGCAGCTAACGACTTTACAGCTAAGATGGGTGGTATGATGGGAGGCAGTGCGTGAACACGGTGGATCGTTAACTGCACTTCGATACTGATACAAGATAGCCGTGGGCCTCATCATAGGCTTCATCTTCGGAGCAACAAATATCATCAGATATGGACCTGGACCGAACGGGATGATGCGAACACTCGGCCAATACATGCTAGGATCAGCTGCAACGTTTGGGTACGACATACGTTGAACACCTCTTCGATGGGAGCACTTGCGATACTGACAATACAATACACAGCTTCTTTATGTCGATCGGCACAACCATTCGAACAGACAGCTCTCCGATTATCACAGAAGCATTCAGGCAGGCGCAGGCAAGAAATGGCAGGCCTATGATCATGCCAGCGGACAGGTCAAAGAGGCGACAGAATGTGAGCTCGCCGTAGCGAGACGAAATATGAAGTGTACAGATATGGGGGGATTGTTTGCCGCTACGATCAACGATAGTGCTGCAGAGCCACGGCTAGCAATGGGGAGACGTATGGATATCTGCTCTGTTCTTATACAGCAAAAGCGCATAACTCAGGATCTCCTGCCACCACCTGTTTCGCCTAGATCGGATCCGGTGTCAACTTTATCCATACCCCTTTCAGGCAGGCGCGACCGGCACGACAGCTGGGTCGTTCCTTCCTCGAGGACCCTAGCTCGCTCACCGGCCACTAGCGCATCACGTGTGCAACAAGCTCCACGATTTTCTCATGTCTTCTATTTGTTCTTGTATTCATAATATCGCAGCGTAAACATTCTTTCATTGCTTCTCTACACCGGTGTTACATTTACCCATCTCTTTCAGTGCTTAACCTCGGCCATAACGCTTGCAGGTCTTAGCTGCCGTCTAGCAAGATGGCTCAGGCTAGTGCACAAATTGGCGATATCCTGCAGAGTCTTATCAATGGCTTCAAGACACGGCTACTTGAAGTTGAACAGTCCAGGTCTACTTCAGACGCGAAGTTTTCTGAGTTCGAAGAGGCAATGACTACCTTTCATGCGAAAGTCGGCGATCTCGCAAACTCAGATGCGAAGCTCAGGGATGTCCAGTCTTCTTTGCAGACTGCGCTCACTGTACAGCAGGCCGGCCACGCATTGGTATGCGAGGACATCCGTGGTATCCAGGAGTCGCAGCAACGCCTGAACAACAGACTGGATGCCGTGACTTCCTGGCGTGATACGATGAATACGAAGATCGAGCGAGCTGAGGCTAAAGCCGTAGCTGCTGATACAGCCACAAGCGCGGCAAACAATGAGCTGGCCGAGATAAAGCGTCAAGTCCAGGATTTACAGGATATTGTGGCCAAACAGGATCGGTAGGTCAACACCCGAACGGTGAGCAGGCAGTGACCGCTAACGCTCTTCGTAGTAATCTGGAAAGTCGTCTACAGTCGTGCGAGACTGCTTTGGACAACTCCACACTGGTCCTCGTCCCCACGCCGACAGCCAACGGTCTGGTGCTGACGGTCCAGCGTCGTCATGCTCCGAACGAATTAGGTTCATCTTCCAAGAGTCGTTCGTCTGTGCTTGATGTCGGCAGTCATGGTCATGGCATGGCTATCCTCCCGCGCCCAGGAGACTCAAACGTATCTGAGTTTAATTGCCTCGTCAACACTACTGCCGTAGATCAGTCTACAGTTGGCCCAGGATGTGCGGACACTGCTCCATACGACGAGGGAGCAGTAGGAGACCCAGGCATGCTTCCGATGCGTAGTCGGACAACACGCTACAGCTCCATCGACTCTTCGGTCACCTTATGCAATGATCGCAATCCTCAGAGGAAGCTCGTTCCACAGTCAGGCGCTACGAAGCCGCAAGTGCCGGCGTTCCCATCGCTGCGCGAGCAGAGTGAGTATCGAGATGAGTGCGCTTGTGAGGATGTTCATCATTCCATCGAAGCGACGATTGATGTACCCCTGCCACTCATCGGCCACAGGGTATCTGATCACACCGTGAGAGCAAGCAAACGCCACCGCTCTGGCAGTCATAGCTCGTCTGAGAACGACCAGTCATCCAAAGCACCAAGCGCATGCTACTTTGACACCAATCAAGATGGCGACGGTGACGAGATCGTTGTCGCGTCAGGCAATCAGCGAGCCAAGACGGCTGGTGCAAAGCAGACTCTCAATGCGCTCGACTCGGCTGACGAGCTGCTACCGGTTGTCCACAAACCATGGGGAATCGGCGGTCGTGGCAAAGAGAAAGTACCTACTGAAGAAGACGACGTGAATATCGCTGAGAAGATTTTATACGATGTAATCCGCCGTTCAGGTCGCGGACTGAAGCCAAAGCGTCGATATGATGACAATGTTGGCGTGAATGATGATCAATCTATGCATGCTGAAGACATCGCAACGGAGCCTAAGAAGAGTAGAAGATCTGTGAAGTCGAGAAAGCCGATGATATGACGACTGAAACGACCACCGGCGGAGGGCTCTAGCTGATTTGACTCCAGAGGCGTCAGACAACTGTTTACAAAGACGAAGAGATGGAAGGCGATGTCTCGAGGTTTAGTCCTGAGTTGAGCATGGACATGTGAGTATGAACATGAGTGAGAGCTCTTGGGGAAGCTGGGATCTGATTGTTCGGGTGCTCTGTTTTGGTGGGTCGTCTTCCATTATGGGGTGCTATCGCTGTGGTCAACTCGGTCCTGGTAGGATTCGCCAGCAATTGCGAGTTACATGAATGGCAGCTACTCTCTACTTTTGCCATGAGTCATTCGCACCGTCCGTACCGTCCAACTGTTCCTGTCCACATGTTGTGCTAGTCAGTTCGAGTCGACAGACTTCGTACTTCATGCAGCCTAGCGTGATGACGCACGGGCCAGAAACTAAATTCACTTCTACGAGCATTGTTAAAGTGACTAGCTATCTACTGCTACACCATCCACGAGCCCCCAGTCACTACACAAGTGCCCTGACTCCTTCGCCAACTCGACGCCGGTGACTACAGAATGTACTCATTGCGAGCGATACATGACCGCTGCTAGAAGCGTTAATCAGGACAGCTCCGCTCCGCCGCGCTCATCTCCTCACCCCATACCCGCTACTTCACGTCAACCTCATGCGGTCTCATAATTTCACACACTCCCGACTCACTATCGCTCGCTCTCCGCAGATGGCCGGCTTGGTCTGAAAGGACCACCGCTATCTGCGTGAGGCAATAGCTCCTCATCGCCATGATGAACCACGGGCCGGCTGGGGCTCCTGGCCTACCACACAACATGTCTGCTGCGATGCCGAACTATCAGCCTTCTAGGCGGCAGCAGGAGTATCACAGCAGCTATCAGCATGCCCAACCTCATTCACCCATGCACTCTATGCCGTACCAGAACTACGGCGGCCCTCCTCCGCAGCATTATTACACACCACCTCCGCAGATTCACTATCCGCAGCAGCCACGATGGACACCGCAATACAATCCTGGATATCCACCGCAGCAGCAGCAGCAGCAGCAGCATCATCAAATGAGGCAACAATACCCTCAAAGCCCAGTCGTGGTTTCCACTCCGAATCCATACGGGCAGCCGCAACCATCACCACAAGTCACACGACCTCCTCTGCCGCCACACGCACAGTCACGCACCGATTACCATTCACCAGCACGGATACAGCCGCAAATACAGTATCACTCGCAGGCATTTTCCACACCTCCACCTATAAACATGAAGCAAGAGCAAGCACAAGCGCCTCTACTACCAGAGGAGATCCGACCAAAAGAAGAACACGTTAAGACAATTGTAGAAGAGCCGATATCTGCAGTACAACCAAAAGCACCAACACCGGCGCCAGCATCGAGGCGGGAGTCTACCGCACAGAGTCCTCTCTCCCTAGCACCTGAGCACAAGACGCCCTTCTACCCGGCACTTCCTTGGTATTCAGTACCCGAGTCCATCTTTCCACGCAGAGACATGGCGCGCCGAAGGAGAACGCAAAAGCTGCACAGGACTACAGATACTGTGGCACTACCAGCCGCGCCAAATGCACCGCAGCAAGCAGCCCCGGCGCTACCGAAAGAGCCTTCATCCGAAGTATCCACAATCGCCGCGCCATCTGAGCCCGAAACTCCGGCCACATCCCAGGCGCCATCAGAAAGCGACTTCACGCAAGTTTCAACACCCGCGACGCCGGCACATCCGTCTGCCGACTCACCTAAGATCACACCTACACAGACGCATGTACGGAGAGACACACGATCAGCTATCGCTGTGCCGAACATACCCGGTCTGCCGAAGCAACGAGCATCACCACCTGCAGCGCCAAAGCAAGATGTGCCACTCACGACCGACACGGAGCAAACAACACCTACACCCGAGACACAGCCTGCCGCACAAGCAGACGAGCCGCAAGCACCAGTGCAGGAGCAGGAGGAACCTAAGACGCCACCACCTAAGGCAGCACCAAAGTCGTGGGCTGATTTGGTTCGAACAAAGGGTGCCAATGGTGCAGCCGCGCAAGCAAACGGCGCTGTTATCACTAATGGCAGCACGGTTCCGAAAAGTGCAACTCTGAGCGATGCACTCCGTCAGTATAGCGTCGAGCACGGCGTCACACTTTCTTTTCTCGAACCCCGTGGCCTCGTGAACACGGGGAACATGTGTTATATGAACTCTGTAAGTACCTCCACCTTGATAACCTAAGACCATCAATGCTAATAATGATGTAGATCCTTCAAATTCTTGTATTTTGCGCACCTTTCTACGACTTCTTGGACCAGGTACGGCAACGCACGGTCCATTCATTGAAAAGCGATACCCCTCTTGTCGATGCGATGATTATGTTCATGCGGGAGTTCAAGGTACTTTCCAGCGCGGAGTCAATGGGTTCTTTGCAGCGGACACTCAACCAGCAGCAACTGGAGCAGTATGGTGAAGCCTTTGCGCCGGAGTATGTGTACGATGCGATCCGGAAGCTGCCAAGATTTAATGGCATGAGGCGAGGACACCAGCAGGATGCTGAGGAATTCATGGGCTTTCTGCTCGAAGAACTGCACGACGAGTTTGCGCTCATGATGTCTAGCGCGGCAGATGAGAAGCCACAGACCAATGGCGCTCTCACACCTAGCGTCACAGAATCGCCAAGCTCGGGAGACGGCTGGCTCGAGGTTGGACCGAAGCAAAAGGCTTCTGTGACACGGACAGCAGGTCACCAAGAAGCGCCCACACCTGTCACAAAGATCTTCGGTGGTAACTTGCGCTCCGAGCTGCGCGTGCCAGGTCTCAAAGACTCTGTCACACTGGAGCCTTACAAGCCACTGCAGCTCGATATCGGCGCCTCGCACGTCAACAATATCATCGATGCCTTGAAGGGCATCACCAGGACCGAGACTCTGACCGGTGACTTCGGCGGGCGAAGCAACACTGCCAAGAAGCAGGTCTTCATCGACACTCTCCCACCAGTACTGGTGCTTCATCTCAAGCGGTTCGAGTACAATAGTAGCATGACAGGTACTCAGAAGATCTGGAAGAAGATCGGCTACCCGCTGGAGCTTGAGATTCCGAAGGAAGTCTTCACGCCTGCGAAGCGAAGTGGGCTTGCAGTCAAGGGCGGCACGCCGAAGTACAAGCTCATTGGTGTTGTGTATCACCATGGGAAGTCAGCCGCAGGTGGGCACTACACAGTTGACCTCCTGCGCCAAGATGGTCGTGAGTGGATTCGCATCGACGATACATTCATCCGACGCATCCGACCGGAGGACGTTGCCGAGGGTGGCGCAGAAGAGGACCCGAAGATCCTGGCAAAGGCCCTCGAGCAACATAAAGCAGACCAGGATCTGCAGAAGCAACGAAACATCTTCCAAGGGTTGGACGAGGCGGATCGCGAGCCTGAGGAAGAAAAGCCATGGTCTGAAGTCAATGGCCAGGCTGCGGCTAAGAAGCAGTGGAGTGCTGCTGTCACCACGAACGGCACAGCAACTCCGACTAGCACGAACGGGAAGAGGACACCTACTGCCAAGAAGGAAGGTGTCAAGGACAACAAGGTGGCGTATATCTTGTTGTACGAGAAGATTAGTGGTTGAGGTCTCAAACCTCAGGCGCCACCTCATTGATACACGCATGTGCAAGAGTGCCAGCGGCGATAGCACAATCGCCGACACAGTCACAGGCCACAGCGACCATCCAAGAACTGGTGCACTAGCCACCGCCATCGAAAGGTCTTCAAGCACTTTCTGCTTTGCGTACTCCTGCATCAGCGATGGAGTGGCGTAAAAAGGGGAGGCTCACTTTTGGACCTTGGATCATACTAAGAGAACTGTAGCGCAAGAGCGTAGATGGACGGAGAATGGTATACCCCTGTACACCTACTTTCTGAAAATTCTGCTCGGCGAAAGCAATGTGTGGCAGAGTACTGCTGCGCTACTTGTGTAGTGTAGATATTGCTACCAATGATATTGATAATACTGACTCGTTTGACATGGATTGTGGTTGTACTGATAACGAAGTAGTGCCCAAATACAACGATCTGTTCAAGGCGCCACAGCCGTAGCACCCTCCATCCCGCCCTTCTTCTCCACCCCATATCCCACAAGCTTGAAATCATACTCCAAATCAAACTGCGCCTTCTCATCCCCCTTCTTCGGCAAAAAATCCACTACCAAACTGTCCTTGACAGCAAATACCACATCATTATCAATATACTTGTCCCTCCGATCGAAAATCTGGGTGGTCAGGGGTTTATACCCTTCCGCCGTGAGGATGAAATGGATATGTGCCGGTCTCATCGGATGCCGGTCAAGCAGTTGGATCAGTTTCCCCGCTGGGCCATCCATGGGGACCGGGTAGGAGGTAGGACGTAAGCAGTAGAAACTATACGCCCCATCCTCGCCAGTGTAGAAGCGGCCGCGGAGATTCATATCCGGTTGCTCTGGATCTTGCTGTTCGTACAGGCCATTGGGAGCAGTATGCCAGATGTCAATCTCGGCATTCTGGATCGGTTTACCGGTGTTGAAGTCGAGGACGCGGCCGTGCAGAAATGTGTGGTCGCCGTCCGGGATGGAGTTCTGGATTATGCTTGAGCCCATCTTGTAAATTGGAGAGTCTTGGCGCCAGAAGGGGCCTAGGATTGCGGTTGCCGTTGGGGCGTCGGTGGCTTCGGAGGCGAGGGTGTAGGTTATTTCGTCCACGAGGGTTTCGAGGCCGATGACGTCGGTTAGGAGTTGGCCTTCGTTGCGTTTGAGGTCGGACATGCGGCCGGCCCAGTTGATCTTGATATGGTTTTAGTGGATGTTCTGATGGGTAGGGCGTCGATCTTGGAACACGATACGTACCATTTCTACGCCGGCCATGTACTCGTCGATTGTGATCTCGTTTTCACGACAGAAGTCATGTAAATGTCTCGTCAAGCTCGCCATGACTTTACGTAGTCGTGGACTAGCCTTCGGTCCAGTAGCATTGATTACTGCGTCCGTGAAGGCGGGATCGAAGCGAGATGTCTTTACTGCATCAGAGGACTTGTTCGTATGTGATCCATTAGTGCCGTTGGTTGGTTTGCCGGACTCCGCTGCAAGACCCATTGGATGTTCGACTTGCTCGGCCATGGCTGAAATTGTTTGATTTAACTCAAACAGTCAACTCTGTTCGTGAGTGATCCAGAAGTGAGTGCTCCTGGTCAGACCAATCAAGCAAGATGTGCTGGATAGTCCTCGTTACTGTGGCTAAGGCTTCAAGGTGTGTTGCAGTGATATATACCCCCGCAACCCGCCTGCCTACTGTCGACTCAAGAATATCGAGGATCAAGCACAAAGAGATTGTCACACTTCATCATACACAGTCGGCTGTAGGGAAGCTCTGGAGTCCTGCGGGGCTTTCGGCGCTATATAGCAACGCATGAGATGAGCAAAGCCCTTGGAGACTGCCATCCTTCCCCTCTCAGCCTTGCCCTAGTACGTACAAGGCTGACATGGGTTGGGAGCCGGCCTGTTGAGTTGTGAAGTGCGTGGAGGTAGAGTAGCATGAGTGGCGACACGTGACTGATCTCTTGGTGCCGAAGCTTCCGAGAGCTTGCGCAGCTCCAGAAGTTCAGCCACTCAGCCACAAGGACGTCGAGGCTCTGACATGCGCATTGCGTGGTCGACTCTCACTTTTTTATACGTGTTGCCTAGCTTGGCACTGAGTATAGTACTGCTTCGAACGAAACGAACGTCCTCCCCTGCTGAGCGCACCTCTGCGCAGTGACAGTCTCCCACAATGGCCCTCTTCAATCAGTCCACTCGCAATGTCGACCTGGGCAAGTCGGAAACGGAGCTCACGACCAACATCCGCAAGGCAACATCCATCGAAGAGACAGCGCCCAAGCGGAAACACGTGAGAGCGTGTATTGTCTACACGTGGGACCACAAGAGCAGCGCCAGCTTCTGGAACGGCATCAAAGTCCAGCCCATCCAGGCCGATGAGGTGCAGACCTTCAAGGCCCTCATCACCGTCCACAAAGTGCTGCAAGAAGGCCACCCGATCGCGTTGAAGGAGGCGCAACAGCACGTGTCATGGCTGGAGAGCTTGAGCAGAGGCATGATTGGTGGGCAGGGCAACGACGGCATGCGAGGATATCAACCGCTGATTTCCGAATACATCTTCTACCTGATCAGCAAGTTGCGATTCCACCGCGATCATCCCGAGTTCAACGGCACCTTCGAGTACGAGGAGTACATCAGTCTGAAGTCGATCAACGATCCGAACGAGGGCTATGAGACTATCTCCGACCTTATGAACCTGCAGGACCAGATCGATAGCTTCCAGAAGCTGATCTTTGCGCACTTCCGGGGTGGCAACAACAACGAGTGCAGGATCAGTGCGTTGGTGCCACTAGTGCAGGAAAGCTACGGCATCTACAAGTTCATCACCAGCATGTTGCGGGCTATGCATACTACCCTTGGCGACGACGAGGCATTGAGTCCGCTGCGAGGAAGATATGACGCTCAGCATTATCGACTCGTGCGATTCTACTACGAGTGCTCCAACCTGCGATATCTAACCTCCCTTATTACCGTGCCGAAGCTGCCGCAAGACCCTCCGAATCTACTCAGCGACGACGAGACTGCGCCTGCACTTCCTTCCCGACCACGAAATGAGCCTGTCACGAAGCCCAAGACTCCACCACCAAAACCAGCCACGGATCCTGAGCCGATCAACGAGTTCTGGAAAAACGAGCAGGCAAGGCAGCAGGAGGAGTATGCGGCAGAGCAGGCAAGATTGCAAGCGCAATGGGAAGCGTCACAACGACAACAGCAGCAGCAAGCAATGCAGGCTCAGAGAGACTTCGAGGAGCAGCAGCGCTTGCAGGCAGAACAGCAGAGGTTGCAGCTCGAGCAATTGCAGAGACAGCAATACGCGGAGCAGACACAAGGGCGCATGGCCGAGCTGGAGCGCGAGAACTTGAATGCGAGAGCACAGTACGAGAGGGATCAGTTGATGCTGGAGCAATACGACCGCCGGATGAAAGCACTGGAAGGCGAGCTAGGACAACTAGGAGCCAACTTCCAGCAGCAGACTCAGAGCAAGGACGATCAGATCAGATCGCTGCAAGAGCAGGTCAATACATGGCGGACAAAGTATGAAGCGCTTGCGAAATTGTACAGTCAGCTACGGCACGAACACTTGGAGCTTCTACAGAAATTCAAGGGCGTACAGCTCAAGGCCGCGAGCGCGCAGGAAGCCATCGACAGGCGAGAAAAGCTGGAGCGCGAGCTAAAGACCAAGAACCTCGAGCTTGCGGACATGATCCGAGAACGCGATCGAGCATTGCACGATAAGGATCGATCGACAGGTGGACACCGTGATGAGCTTGAGAAGCTGAAGCGTGAGCTGAGAATGGCCCTTGATCGTGCCGACAATGCAGACCGGGCCAAGGGCAGCGAACTCTCTTCCATGCTGTCAAGACACAATCGCGAGATTGCGGATCTGGAGGAGGCCTTGCGCAACAAGACTCGTGCTTTGGACGATGTCCACATGAAGTCTGGCGAGGGTAATTCAGATCTTGAGCGTCAACTCCGCGAAAAGGAGGACGAGCTGGAGATCTACAAGTCTGGTATGGACCAGACACTGATGGAGCTGAATGAGCTTCGCAACGGCAGCAACGGTGTTGATAAGGCTATGGATGAGCAGATCGATGTCATGCTTCTCGAGAACATTCGCAAGATCAACGACATTATTGACTCCGTCCTCTCGGCTGGTGTACAAAGAGTGGACGATGCGTTGTATGAGCTCGACAGTAGTAATCAAGCCGGCAACCAGAACGCCAGTGGCCCATACGTCTTGTCGCAGATCGAGAAAGCTCAATCGACAGCCATGGAATTCAGTACAGCATTTAACAACTTTATCGCGGACGGGCCGAACAGCACTCACGCAGAAGTGATTCGTACAGTTCATACTTTCTCCAACGCCATCGCGGACGTGCTATCCAACACCAAAGGTCTTACACGCTTCGCAAGTGACGACAAGAAGTCCGATCAACTCGTCTCTGCCGCCAGACGCTCAGCCTCATCTTCCGTAGACTTCTTCCGCGGCATAATGTCGTACCGCTTGGACGGCCTAGAGGACCTCCAGAAGACAGACGTAGTCATCAACAAAAACAACGACGTCCAAATCGCCCTGAACAACCTCAGCAAGCTCGCCGATGCCTTCGCCCCACGCACAAAAGTCACCTCGACCTCTGGCGACCTCGGCGAGCTCGTCGACAGAGAAATGACCAACGCCGCCAAAGCCATCGAAGACGCGACCGAGCGTCTCACGAAACTGATGAACAAACCAAGGGACTCATACAGCACCTACGAGCTCAAAATCCACGACTCTATCCTCGAAGCCGCCATCGCCGTGACGAACGCGATCGCGCAACTCATCAAAGCGGCTACGGCTTCGCAGCAGGAGATCGTGCAACAAGGTCGTGGCTCGAGCATGAGTAAGACGCAATTTTACAAGAAGAACAATCGATGGACTGAGGGACTCATTTCCGCCGCCAAAGCCGTGGCGCGGTCAACAAATATGTTGATTGAGACAGCCGACGGCGTGATCTCGGGTCGCAATAGTCCTGAACAACTTATCGTCGCTTCGAATGATGTGGCGGCCAGCACGGCACAGCTTGTGGCGGCGAGTAGAGTGAAGGCTAGTTTCATGTCGAAGACGCAGGAGAGGCTCGAGGAGTGTAGTAAAGCTGTTACGGGGGCTTGTAGGGGGTTGGTGAGGCAGGTGCAGGCGATTATTGAGAGTAGGCAGAGGGAAGGGGAGGAGGATCTGGATTATAGCAAGTTGAGTGGGCATGATTTCAAGGTGAGGCAGATGGAGCAGCAGGTATGTTTTTAATTTTCTTACTCGGTTTCTGTGACCGTCGTGATGGATGGGACTGATCGTGTTGTTTTAGGTCGAGATTCTGCAATTGGAGAATTCTCTCAGCGCTGCTCGGCATCGCTTGGGCGAGATGAGGAAAATTTCCTATCAGGAGGAGGATTAGAGGTCGTTGTCGGTCTGCCCCTTGGATGGTATGCGTGTCCAACGACAGGGGCTTGGGGAGCAGAGTCGCTGTGGTACTATCACGGGGGTCACAAGACCCGCTGGTCCTGGAAGCGTGGCTCTGACGAATTTGAAGTGTATATAGCAGAAGGCATTGAGACTCATCATCTCTCTCTCGAAGGTCATCGAGGTGCACGTCTTCACCATTGCTCCGGCGTTCCGTCCGATCACGCTTGTTGCCTTCGTTTCTCGTGCGCCACTTCGCCTCGCCTACGACCTCTCGTGTCTCGTACACGTATACCATATCTGCATCCTGCTATCCGGATAAATGCTCGACGACTGGTTCGCGATCTGTGCTTCACAAAACTGCAGCCTGGTCCACCAGTCCCGAACATCGCTCTTGCATTGGAGCACATGCGTTGCTAGCTCGCAAGACAGCGCAGCGGAATGCAGCCCTGTCTCGCGTCGAATGACAGATCCTCGAGCTATTATTGGCCCCCAAACGCACGATGCGGGAGCTGCAGGATTAATGAAATGGCTTGGACTTGTACCTCGTACTTTAGAGTAAGGTGGAGTAGTCATTCGCTCAGTCATGCATGCGGAGATACGGGGAGGCATTGGGATGGCTGTTAGCTTACCTATGCTGGTTACTAACTCCACCTTCTAGTTAGGGCTTGCGCGAGACCTTTTCGCGGTGTACGAAGATTGCATCTTGATATTGGGTACATGATACTTGGGCTTAGTAGCTCATCCGATCCGAGCTTGTGATTGAGTCCGGGATCATTACAGGCGACGTCGCTTTACATGGCAAGCCAGCAAAGTGGATGCCCACACGTTCTGAGTCCCTCCATTGCAGACTCTGGGTGATTGTATCACTGTAAAGTTCTCACGTAGAGGATACTGCAAAAGTCATGACTCGTTTAGAGGATCCCAGTGGCAACGCAGAAGAAGGATAGCAATAAGGAGTCCTTTCCTGTCTTGCAGCACAAGAGTCAACTTATCGCGCGTCCTCCCATCATACTGAGGGAAGCCGTTATACAAATAATCGCCGTTCAGTGACATTTTGTCGCTATGACTTCGTGTTGTAGAATGGCAATGGTATCGTCTTCGACTTCATCATTACATGCGTCCACCGAGATGAGATGATCATGTTCTGAGGCAGCCCAAGCGCTTTTGAAGCGGGAAGAGCCGCAAGTAAGTAACTTCATCGACTTTTTGAATGTTCGATAGTTTTGCAGCGACGGCCAACGTCTGACATGGCATCTCACAAATCAAAGGTAAGTCAGTCAAACGGCGACGAGGAAGCCAGCACGTGACTAACAGACGTCAAAGAAGCGGAAGGGGAACGACCATGGCGGCAACGAGAATGGACCCATCGACACATCAAAACCTTCGGCTGTTTTCGTGCCATCGAGTGGGCGCACCCATACTTTGAGTATCGCACTTCCAGGGAGCATCATTGCAAAGTATGTCTCCCCTCCTTGAAAAAAGCATTGTTGTTCGATTCGCCTAGTCGATGGACCATTGGGATCAGGGTTTTACAAGATTGGTCAAGTTTGGCTCCTGACATTCGCACACGTCAAAACTCAATGCGCAGGGAAGTCACTTCTATTTGACCCTGAGACTGACCACTCGCAGCGCTGTCACGCCGGAACAGAAGACGGCTCTGGCAGGCCAGATAGCTCGGGCTTGTGCAGTATTCTGTGTCGACGAGGTTGTAGTCTTCAACGACGGCCAGGCCCTGATCAGACCTCCTGAACGTGATGGCTATACTGCGTTTGCAGACCCGAACTACTTCTTGTACCATGTTCTGACCTTCCTGGAAACACCACCACATCTACGGCGCGCGCTATTCCCGATGCATGCAGATCTCAAATTGGCTGGCGCTCTACCAAGTCTGGATATGCCACATCATCTGCGAAGTGACGAGTGGTGCCCGTATCGTGAGGCGGTAGCAGTGCGGCAGACCGAGAGCAAGGATGGTGTGCGGGGAACGCTTTTGGACTGTGGTCTTTCAGACCGTGTCTCTGTGCCTGTGCAGTTGGACGATCACACCCGTGTGACTGTGAAATTGGGCGAACAGTCGGTCGCGAGCTCGACTAAACCAATGGTTGGAGAAGCAGTCTCGCCGGATGCGCCACGTGAAGAAGCTGGATATTACTGGGGCTACAGCGTTCGACAAGCGTCGTCCTTGGGTGCAGTCTTCACCGAGGCGCCATACGATGGAGGCTATGATGTTAGTCTGGGCACGAGCGAGCGAGGTGTACCAGTTCAGACGATTGTGCAACCGGGAAACGAGGATTACGTTGCGCCGACCTGGCAGCATCTTCTAATTGTGCTTGGTGGTGTTGCTGGTCTGGAAGCGGCACTGACTGCAGATCAAGAGCTTAAGAAAGCCGGTGTGACAGAAGCCAAGGACTTGTTCGATGCTTGGGTGAATCTTGTGCCTTCGCAGGGTAGCCGGACCATTCGTACCGAGGAAGCGCTCTGGATAGGCCTTGCGAACACGAGATCCCTGGTTGAGGCTCGGAACTTTGGTCCGTAATATGCCATGCTTTCCCTTGAGCTGCGATGCTGGCTGCACGATTTCCCAACAACGAGCCTTCGAACATCGAAGAGATACCCGTAGTCAAGCTAGCGCGATAAGCGCGAGCATGCAAGCTGCTCAATGGCATGTACACGACATGGTCCAAAGAAGAAGTCGGGCTGTGGAAGTGAGACAGACATGCATTGGTCGCGAGCTCGTAAGTCGCGAAGCTCGGATCGTACACGCTCTGGACGACCTCTTCTTTTATCAGTCGTTCCATGATTGCCGTCCCGCATAGGCAAAGCACGTGCATGTTTCAGCCTACGGCGTCGACGCTTATAGGGCTGCCGGAATCCTGGACCCTGGCTCCCACATGTTGGTGGCGCTCTTAGTGGCATATCACGAATGCTCTCGTCGGGCAGCACGGGCCATAATACCCAGTCCCTATCTCGGCCATCCAACCTACCGTGCAGCCTGAATACCAATGGTCTAGATTCCGGCTCTGCCATTTGATACGCAAATCCGATTGACCTTGTTGAAACAGAACTGCCGACGGTCTGTTGAAGTACGCTTTTGTCAGTGAGGACGGTTAGCAACTGACCCCTCGCCATCACCTTGCACCATCAATATCTCCAATCTATGAGGGACGCCTTAAGTAAAACAAGCTCGAATATTTCATGCCAAGATCAGCAAGGTGGTCACTTGGAAGCTGGCTCCACCCTTTCGGCCAGTGAACCAGCATAAACACGACAGCCGCAATGAACTTGGCAGACAATGTGCCGAGCAGGTGAACCCTCGGTTCTCGGGATGTTTCATCCCCGTGTCAGCACTTGTGGGTGGCATGTTGCACAGTTCCAGCCTTATGCTTGTACACGGAGCAAGCTTATATCGCACCCAGCATTTCAAGAGCGGAGTCTAGGGACTGTAGAAGTATCGATACTGTACCTGTAAGATAAGGCAGTCCAGCGGTGATCTCCCAGACCTGTGAGAGTCTGTAAGTGGCGTCCTATTGTGGCCCGCTCAGCAAGGCACACAAGAGACGACCCGTATCTTTATTGGTTCCCTGTGTATGTACATTGGCATGTGGCATAACGGGCCGCACAGCTATGCTGCCACAACATGCTCCAGCAGATCTAGCCTTATGGCTGGTCATCACCTTGTGATTGGTCTATGCTTGCGTATGTAACCAGGCCTGTCAGCAACAGCGCATATGTCGCAGACGAACGAGCGCATTAGTTGTATATCAAGCTCGGCAAGACGCCGAGGATGTGGCTAGGCGAGCAGTCGCTGAACGCCGAACGACCTTCGTCGGTTATGTCTCCTTGCCATCTGGGTATCTGCAGCAGTGCAGGATATCATGGCGATAGCGTCGTTGACTACATGGAGCAGCTCGTCGTCCCAAGTTACACGCTCGATGGGGAGTGCAATGTCACCCAGCGCCGGAGTTATGAACGCATTCGCCAGCAAAGGCAGCTCCGCGACTGCGCATAGCTTACGGCACGTCCAGCTCGACCAGCTAGGTCGGGGCCTATGTCGGCCCACATGTGGAGGGACGCGAACAAAATCGGATTTCGCACCGTAGCAGTGGACATGCTGTCCGGAAGCTGCATGGAGCTAGCCAGTGGTCTGGTGGAGAGATATGTTGGTGGCTAGCACTTCATCAAGACCGGAGGTGATATTCATTGATTGATGGTAGGATCGATGCGATCATCATGCCGTGCGGCAGAAGAATTGACTTCTGCCGCCAATGAAGTTAACGAACTTACTACATGCCAGTTTTATGATTGTTATCGCCGTGAACAACCGGGAAGCTTTTAGTATATCCGCGTGTGAACTTTGCTGACTGCGCAACCTGACTGTTCACCAGCTGCACGTCCGTTCTGCAGCTAGATCCCTCCACTTGAACTAACGACCATACAAGCCTAGTCTGCTCAGCCCTTGTTGGCTAGTGGTTCAGCTGAAGGCGCCATGCCTGACTTGGTGTGCCGTTGTCGCTGTCACTTTCCTCTGCCGACCAAACACTCCCATCCCAGGCCGGTCGCAAATGGCGAAGGATTTATGAAGGCCTGCAGCATGTCGTATACGCCCGCAGCACCAACCCTGCATCCCATGATCCTCAAGGCTACGCGAGCTACGGGGAGCATGTCTATCGCTGCAGCCTGCAGACCGACATGGAACGGACTTGGTTGATCAGTGTGCCGTCCTTTCATCTCAGTTGAGTGCGTTGCTGCGCTCAAGCCGCTTCATCGATGGTAGAGCTTGCCTGCTACTAGTACTCCTTGTGTTGCTGTTCTGGATCCTTTCCTACTGATTGTCTATTCAGCTTCCATATAACTGGCGAAGCTTCCACGTTTCGGCCCCAACACAGCTTCCATCCTACCGCTGACTAGCACCTCCAGCTCGCCTTACAGCTTCCACCGTAGGGCTGTTAAGGAAGTGGATAGATATCAACCTCAGTCATTCACTTGTTAATATGGACTCCATGGATTATAATTACTTTGCATCTGCCGCCTCACAGCCATATCAGTATTTCGGCTTTGGCACAGACACTGGTCTTCTGCCAGGCACCAGCAATGATGGGTCCCTACCGACTCCCGTAGGTCTTGATTGTACTGAAGCTTGATATCAGCTACTGACGTTGTCGTAGAGCCTTGAGAACCCTCTTGACGCGAACGCTTTCCTACCGAATAACTTCGACTACGGCGCATTCGATGCGTCGCTCAACCATGACACCGGTCTCACGCCTATGCAGCCTGACTCTGGCTCACCTGTACCACACCAGCTATCGCTCCTTCCAAATGGCTCGGTCGACAGCGGCATAGCTCTCGACATGGACCATGAGCAGCAGGAGCAGTTGGATGAAAGACGGGGCAGCAGTGAGGAGAAGGACAACATGAACCCTGCACAGTCAAGGAGAAAAGCGCAGAATCGAGCGGCGTAAGTAGCATAGTAATCTTGGTACGAACGCTTGTTGACGAAGTGTAGTCAACGAGCTTTCCGAGAAAGGAAGGAACGACATGTGCGGGACCTCGAAGCTAAACTCAATCTGCTCACCACAACGACCACATCTCTACAATCAGACAACGAACGACTCAAGCTCATGCTACAAAGGGCACAAACTGAGAACGAGATCCTCAGAGCTACCGCAGCTGTGTCTCCGACGTTGAGCCACCCACCGGGTTTCGTGGACGATCCGACATTACTACCACCATCACGTCAATTAAAACGATCATCAGCCATTGCGGAACCTTTCTTCGACACCTCTCGGCTGGCGAGCGGTCTTCTCTCTCCATCCGGCACAATATCGCCCACAAGGCATGGTAGCTTAAGTAGTACTGACAGTCAACTTCTGTCTGCAAGTGCCACCTGGGATTTGCTACAATCACATCCATTGTACCTCACTGGTGCGGTAGACATCGGTGAGGTGTGTGAGCGGCTCAAGAAGATGGCAAAGTGTGATGGTATGGGACCCATGTTTGAGGAAGAAGAAGTTCGGAAGGTCATTGAGGAGGTCGGTCGAAGTGGTGGTGATGGACTACTTTGAACCTGCCGATGTAGTCTACGAATGATGGAGACAATGTAGGCAAGGCTATGAGATCAAAAGGCAACGTGGCAAGGACTTCTCAGAGGGGCATCGGTGAAAATGACTATACCCAGCTCCAACCAAGGATGCTTTTGTTTGAATTCGTGCTTGTGATGTAGCACAGGCGTTGGCGGTAGTTCACAAGCTTGCAGACCTACCACCAAGTAGCAGAACACGAAAACAAGCATCTTATGAAACCAAAGTAATTCATGCCATCCTAGGTGGTGGACAGCGGCTACTGCCTGAGCCACAACGGTTTTCCCTGGTAGCAGCCGCTTGCATTGTCACCTTGTAATGCTACACCTATGAGCCGACGGCAACTATCGCAGCTTCCTGGCTATCCTTGCCGCTCGTCTCTTGGACAGCGACATAAATGCTACTAGACGACTAACATTGATCTTCATGACAGAAGCTTGTTGATTCTTCCTAGGCACGTTGGCAGCGGTATCCCGATGACATCCACGCAGGCTTTAGAACTATTAATACTCCGTAAAGCATGGTTGTGATTCGAAGATTGGTGTATACCTGAAAGGGTATGCCTTGCGCAGCGACGCGGCATCAGACATGCTGCCACCAGCCTAAATCTGCCTGGAACCGATCGGGCTCAATCATAGACAGGTTGCGACTTTCTATGGCAAATCACGTTCGACTATTGCAGTCGTCGGACAACCTCACAGCCCCAAGCAGATCTACATCACCGCTCTCTCGGCGATCGCTCACCCCATGTTCAACCTTCGGCTTGCCAAGCCGAAACTCAATTTATCACAGCTGGGTTGGATCAAACCTTGATGAGCATTAAGCTTCCGTGGCGCGATAGACTGAACTCAAAGGACGAGTACATACACCGCACAGCAGGGCGCAAGGCAAGTCTGCACTTCGATCAGTAGGTCGATCGGAGGCTGCCAACGAACTCCTACCATATGATCGTCAGGTACGAATACGGTTACACAGGCTCGACGAAGCCGACATCGGATGGCAGAATCGTGGCTTTGCAAACCATCAGTGTGACATGGAAGACTAGCAGACCTCCCATCTGTCGGCGCCTCCTGCCGTGAGAGTGCTGTTCGAACACCTTAATCCGAGATAGTACAGTACGCATTGGAGTGTTAGCTTCCCATGGCCATCATATTGCTTCCCTTATCTTAGCTTTATCGTAGCTTGAGCATTGCGTGCAAAGGTGCCCGAGGATGCAAGGTAGAGCTCCTAGATCAAGCCGTCTGCCAGTACTCCACTTGTTGAAAAAGGAAGAGGCGGAATAGGGATTGTAGAACATTTCCTAGATGGAGATGCAGCGCCTGACTCACCCGACTCGATGCATACTTCAGGCATATGTCAAACAAAGCTATCTCCACTTTTAGCCCGCGTTGAACAGCGAGGACGTGTAGCTACAAGCCGTCCGCATAGCAGCCAAATCCACAACTTCGGGCATTTTTGCCATGGCGGGCTGGCAGCAGCGAGATGTGCATGGTGGCTGTGCTCGGCGGCGCCGAACTCTCTTTCTGTCAGTGCTGAGTCATGGCTCATCTGGGATGACCTCACATATGTGCTCAACGAGCCAGACTTTCATCCTCGACAAACTTGATGGTCAGTGAGATGAATAGTGATGGCCTGCAGCAAAGGTGGGTAGACGGATATGGACATGCTGGAAAGATGCAAGCATAAGCTGGAAACAGATCCGAAAAGTTACATGTACGAAATTTAGGTACTGTTGGCCTACTCGAGTTACTGGAGTCTTTCGGGCCCGACAGACATTTAGAGTTCGGACATCCTCCTCGACTCGACTCCTTGCTCTCACCAGGTGCCACGCTTGTCGGAGCAATGTGATTCTGTGCTATGACTTCGCATGTACTCAGCCGGGCATAAGAGCTCCAAGACTACCCGGTTGTGCTGATCTTATATTGCTTCATGCCTACACTTATGCAGTAGTCAAGATCTGGCGGGTGCAAACTGCCAGTGCCACCCATTTCCGACGGCCGGCCAACTTGCGATGCGGTATGGTGATACAGTCCGATACGGCGTGCATGCCACACCCGTTCTCCAGGTCGCTGCACCATGGCCTTCGATGCCTGAACACCGTGCTCGGCTGCCCTTCCACGACTTCCGCGGCGACCGTTCACAACCGCAAGATGCATGACGGTCTCACTCCCAATCACTATCCTCTCCGTCATCCGTGCCCTTTTTTGCACCACCGTTCCTCTCACCCTGCCACATCGCCTTCCTCCTCTCCTCACCCTCCTCCTCATCCTTCTTCCTCAACCTTACATCGCCTAACTTTACAGCCCCAACACCGACAAGCAACTCCTCTAAATCCTGCAAACTCGTATCCATTCCCTTCAGCTCCTGCAACGTGACAATCTGCCGGCGAATCTCACCCTCCTTGTAGATCAAGATCGTAGGTGTATTCCTGTCCGGATAACCCTCAATACATAAATCTCCTTGCATCTGGCAGAATTTGATGTCGCCCCATTTCTTCGCCAGCTCTCTCCATATAGGTATCATCAATGCGCTTGCTTGGTTCGTGCCTGCGCTTGAGGTGAGAAGGACAAGGACGGTTGTCTTGGTACTCTCTTCTGTGACTTCTTTACTGTACTCAGGTTTCTGAATCTGGTAGACCTGGTTGTAGACACTGCTCGTCTGGATTGTTTGCAGTTCGCCTAGCCTCTTCTGTCGATAGCTGTCGAGAAAGGCCTCGTCTTCCTCATCCTCGAGCTCGTCTAATTCGTCGAGGTCTTTACCTTCTAGTCTGTTCTCTTGGGCTAGGTGTCGAGCTTGTTCCAGTGCTTCTTCGATCATGGGCGTGGGCGATGGAGGCTTCTCTGGAATAACGCCATGCTTTCGAAGGATGTCGTTCCTGTTCGTCGAGCAGGGTTAATGGTGAGAAGACGCAAATGCGTAATGAAATTGATTGCAAGGAAACGATGGGTGCTGCTTGATATTACCTACCATTCTGTGTCTTCATTCTGTGATGGACGACGCCATCAGCACCTACCGTCTGGTCATGTATATGGTATAGCGACTATCTTACCGGGTCCACCTGGACATTGATGGGCATGTCTGGCATGTTCATCTTGGCGGATGAAGCTATTAAACAACGGAGAAGGGGGAAAATCAGAGGTGATGCTGAAGGTCAAGTAGAATCAGGCAGGCAATTTTGTTGTACAGTCGTCTGATATCTAGGCAACTGAATTATGATCCTCTTGCATGTGCATGTCCACAAAGTGCCCGCTGACGCACGCACCAACTCGTACTCGTTCTCCAGACCCTTGGGAATTGTGGACAACAAGCGCACTGAAAGCCAGCCAGACCACTTCTACCGAACACATGTCGTCCATATAGTGGTATCAAGGGAGACAGCCACCATGTCTATGAACAAGAAAGACGAGGATGACGCCGGCATCGTCAAAGTTGACCGGACGAGTGTCTTCCAGGAGGGTAAGATGCACCAATAAATATACTACCAATGCCATATCACATACTAACACCAGAATGACCACTAGCCCGCGTGTTCAACACCTCCCCAGTCAGTCCCCGCCGCTGCCGAATCCTCCTCACCAAGATAGCCCTCCTCCTCTTCACAGGCGAAAAGTTCCCACAACAAGAAGCCACCTCGCTCTTCTTTGGCATAAGCAAGCTCTTCCAGAACAAAGATGCCTCCCTACGGCAGATGGTGTACTTGGTCATCAAGGAGCTCAGTAAAGATGCCGAGGATGTTATCATGGTTACGAGCAGTATCATGAAGGATACTGCGGCGGTGGGGAGTGATGTTGTGTATAGGGCAAATGCTATACGGGCGCTGTGTAGAATTATTGATGTGCGTGGCATACGTAAAGGACTGGTGACCACGATGCTGACCGTGCCTAGGCCTCGACTGTCCAAGCCATCGAGAGAAACATCAAGACTGCGATCGTAGACAAGACTCCCTCTGTCTCTTCAGCAGCACTGGTTTCCTCCTATCACCTCCTACCAATCGCCCGCGACATCGTCCGAAGATGGCAGAGCGAAACACAAGAAGCTGCGTCCGGCAGCAAATCCTCTGGCGGCTTCATGGGCTTCGGAGGCAGTGCACAACATGCCACGCTGGCTGCTGGCAACAATTACATGACACAGTACCACGCCATTGGCCTTCTTTATCAAATGCGAAGTCACGATCGCATGGCCCTGGTCAAGATGGTACAGCAGTATAGTGCAGCTGGTGTGGTGAAGTCACCCGCTGCTCGCGTTATGCTAGTACGCCTGGCCACTAAACTTGCGGAAGACGATCCCAGCCTCCGCCGACCGATGATGAAATTATTGGACGACTGGCTCCGCGACAAGAGCGAAATGGTCAACTTCGAAGCTGCAAAGGCTATCTGCAGCATGCCTGACCTGACAGACACGGAAGTTGGCCAAGCAATCCACGTTCTTCAGCTCTTCCTCACCTCACCTCGCGCCATCACTAAATTCGCCGCCATCCGCATCCTCCACCAATTCGCCAGCTTCAAGCCTGATGCAGTACGGCAATGCAACCCGGATATTGAGAGCCTCATCAGCAACACTAATCGCAGCATTGCCACATTCGCCATCACTACCCTGCTGAAAACTGGCAACGAGTCCAGTGTCGACCGTCTGATGAAGCAAATCTCCTCCTTCATGTCCGAGATTACGGACGAGTTCAAAGTCACCATCGTGGAAGCCATTCGCACTCTCTGCCTCAAATTCCCATCAAAACAAGCTGGTATGCTTTCCTTCTTGTCTGGTATCCTACGAGACGAAGGCGGCTTCGACTTCAAGCGTGCTGTTGTGGAGAGCATTTTCGACCTCATCAAGTTTGTGCCTGAGAGCAAGGAGGAAGCTTTGGCACATTTGTGTGAGTTCATCGAGGATTGCGAGTTTACGAAGCTAGCAGTGAGAATCTTGCATTTGCTTGGTATGGAAGGCCCAACGACGAGGCAGCCGACGAAGTACATCCGATACATCTACAACCGCGTCGTTCTGGAGAATGCCATCGTGCGGGCCGCAGCTGTGACGGCGCTTGGGAAGTTCGGCGTTGGGCAGACCGATCACGAAGTCAAGAGTTCGGTGCAGGTTCTGCTGACTCGATGTCTGGATGACACGGATGATGAAGTACGAGATCGCGCAGCATTGAATTTACGGCTAATGAAGGAAGACGATGAAGTGGCTAGAAAGTTTGTAAGGAACGACAGCATGTTCTCCCTACCTGTTCTAGAGGACCAGCTGGCACACTACGTCAATGGCTCGAGCGCAGAGGCTTTCGCGGAACCTTTCGATTTCAAGAATGTGCCTGTTGTGAGCCGCGAACAGAGTCTTGCCGAGGACAGGACGAAGAAACTCACAACTGCGACACCAACCCTCAAAGCTCCATCTCTTGGACCGAAGAAGGAAGCTAATTCGAATTCGGCTATGGCGGACTCGGCTCGTGAGGCTACGGTTGCGAGTCAGAAATATGCGCAACAGCTTTCTGCTGTACCTGAGTTCGGGAGCTATGGCGCCGTGCTCAAGAGTTCTCCTGTTGTGGAGCTTACGGAGAGCGAGACCGAGTATGTGGTTTCGGGCATCAAGCACCTTTTCAAAGAACACCTGGTCTTGCAATTCGAGGTCAGGAATACGCTCGCCGACTACGTGCTTGGGGATGTCAGTGTGCTTTGTGTCGCGACTGCAGCCGGGGACGAGGGAGGCAGCGGTGGTTACGAGGAGGAGTTCATCGTTCCTGTGCCTGTTCTCAAAGCTGAGGAGACGGCTACTGTTTATGTCTCCTTCTCCCGCGGCGAGGAGGCTTTCGCTACTGCGTCTTTTGCGAACGTTCTCAAATTCACGCTCAAGGAGATCGATCCTGCTACCTCGGAGCCGGAAGAGGGCGGATATGAGGATGAGTACCAGCTGGGTGATCTGGATATCACAGGCGCGGATTACATTCTACCTGCCTACGCCGGCAGCTTCGATAACATCTGGTCTGGACTTGAGAGCTCCGATGCTGATGAAGCGGAGGAGACCTTGCAACTCGGCAACGTCAAGTCTATATCTGACGGCGTTGAGATGCTTATTAAGACTTTGGGAATGCAGGCGTTGGACGGAAGCGAGATTGCGCTGTCAACGTCTACGCATCAGCTCAGGCTTTTTGGACGGAGTGTCCAGGGTGGCAAGGTCGCGGCGTTGGTCAGGATGGCAGCGAGTGCGAAGAGTGGTGTCACGGTCAAGATCGTTGTCAAGAGCGAGGAGCAAGGACTTGCGGGAAGGGTGGTGGAGGGGGTCTCTTGACTTGTACGGACTCGTGGACTGGATGGTATGTGACCACCCTACAATGCAGTCCTTTCACGAAAGCAGCCGCTGATTTACGCCGTTGTTCAGTCAACCCTATGGCTTTCGTGCGCGGCACAAGCGGTGAGGCAAGCCGTGCTACAGAGCCTTTCCCAGTGTTTCGTGGTATCATGTCGCCTAAGCTCGAAAGCGTGGCTGGATTGGCTCCGCCGGGTGGACCAAAAGGAAAGGGACATAGGCGGAAAAGGAGTTCCTGGAGCGAGTTAGGGTTCTAGACATGGACGGTGGGTAGATTTATTACCAAGGCATGAAAGTTAGCGTGGAGTCTTTTAGCTAGTATGATTATGGAGAATGAACATCTTCATCCAACTACAGATGGTAGCATTGATACAGTACGCGGGCAGAGTACATGCGAACGTCGGAACTCTTCCGAAATCATGGCCAAGGGGTTTGTGGTAGGTCTTGTCCTTTGCTTGTTTATTAGCCGCGCACACGACAACGTGTCCCAACGATCCCAGCTTCATTTCCTCCACCACTGTCCGACGCTATCGCACGACCACAGTCACGAGGGCGAGAAGTGTAGGCTACTGGGATAGGCTATGCAAGAAGCTTAGTCCGCCCGATGCGCTAGAGGGGATGAAACACTGATGAGGGGCCGCTGGGAGTTGGACCTGCGTGGCTCGAAAGCCTCTGCCGCACAATGCATGCTATACACATTTTCCCAAGTATTGATACTGGAAACGACAGACGGGGCACCATCGCCAAGCATGAAGTGACAAGTTTTTCCATATGATCAATCAATCAGTATCGGGTTGCGCCATGGAAGCAGCACCAGAGTTAACGCACCTACCGGCTCGTCCACTCCACAAGTCATACTTCGGCAGAAGGATGATCGCGTCGACATACAGGGTCCTATACTCAAGCCCGGGTGTCACAAGGCATTCTAAACTCCTGCGGTTAATCTATCCTCTGCGGACCAGGCCTAAGTCCAGATCATGTAGACCATAAGCATAAGTTTGAAACCACGAATGGACTTCAGCCGGAGCACTTACGAGATTATACACGGTAGGTTGATGGAAACAAGTGCTGCTTCTATATTACATACGCCGGTTCGGAGACTATGGTGTGAATCAGGAGTGCCCAAGATCTGATCGATCGAGGGGATATAAGTATTGTCCTCTTTGGCCTTCTATTCCGTTCGTACATCACTTCTTCTGGCGCCTCTACTTTCGTCATGCACGCCATCACAGCTATCTTGGCACTCGCTGCGGGTAGCGTGATTGCCGCTCCAGTCGATACCGTCGCTGAGCGTGCTACCGCCACAGAACTCAACACTGCCGCTAAAGCAGCTGGCAAAGTGTACTTCGGTACCGCTGTCGATAATGGTGACCTAGGGAACTCCCAGTACACCTCAGAGGAAAAGAACACCGCAGATTTCGGCCAGATCACACCAGCAAACTCCATGAAGTGGGATGCCATCGAAGCCAGCCGCGGAAAGTTCACCTACACCCAGGGCGATGTAATTGCGAACCTCGCCAAGACCAATGGACAGAAGCTTCGCTGCCACAACCTTGTTTGGCACAACCAACTGCCTAGTAAGCCCAACATCCATACACGGTTTTCTATAGAAGAGCATCACTGATATGTCCTAGGCTGGGTCTCCAGCGGCAACTTCGACAATGCCACCTTGATCTCGATTATGAAGAATCATATCACGAACGAGGTCACCCACTATAAGGGTCAGTGCTACGCGTGGGATGTCGTAAACGAGGCCATCAACGACGATGGCAGTGGCACCCTCCGCTCTGACCCCTTCCACAACACGATCGGTCCAGCCTACCTCCCAATCGCCTTCGCGACTGCTCATGCTGCGGATCCCAGTGCGAAGCTTTACTACAACGACTACAACATCGAGACTCTTGGTGTCAAGTCGACCGCTGCTCAGAACATCGTCAAGATGATTAAGGCTTATGGCGCTCCGATTGACGGTGTTGGGCTCCAGAGTCACTTCGTGGTAAGTGTTCACCATTTCACCCGTCGGTAGTACGTAATGCTGACACTTCCGGCAGTCCGGCTCCACCCCAACCACAGCTCAGCAAGTCGCCAACATGAACGCATTCACAGCGCTGGGCGTCGACGTCGCCATTACCGAGCTCGACATCCGCGTCAAGACACCCGAGACCTCCGCCGAGTTGACGCAGCAAGCCACCGACTACTCCAGCACCATCAAGGCCTGCAAGCAAGTCTCCCGCTGTGTCGGTGTCACTCTCTGGGACTGGAATGACAAGAACAGCTGGGTTCCCGGTACATTCCCTGGCTATGGTGCTGCCACTCCGTGGGATACCAACTTCCAGAAGAAGACTGCCGTGTATAACGCAATCATCAGTGCGTGGCAATCGTAGATCGCTCATGGTAGCGATTCAGGCCCAGAACAGCATTGCCAAAGAGGTCTCTAAGAGGTGATGACTTGCCAGATCGTCCAAACGCATCAGCCGGGTTGCAGACGGCCTGGTATTGTCTCTGCAGTACTCAAACCATCGATGATCGTCGTCTGCATCCTCAAGATTCATCTCCGTGTTCCTTTCACCGTCCTCGTCGCTGTCCTGTACCTTTCACCTTGTCCGCTGTAGTATTCTGCTGTGTACTCTCACCTCCCTCTCCGTTTCCTGTTGACGTATCAATCGATGGGAGATTTGTTTCGAGCTTTCACGCTAGAGTAGCATCACGAATGCTTCCTGCCTGTTGCCGCTGTTCAGTCTCTTCACAACGATGTGGACGACCCTCATCGAGTTGTTAATTATTTTTGACTTCATTCTGGAGTTCTCCAGGACGATTCGTCCCTCCTCTACAGCCATGAAGCTCATCTGCTTATTCATCGTCATCGTTGTCGTTACTATCGTAGTATCGGTTGTCATCGTCATTATTGTAATCGCCCAAGTTACCGCCTCAAATTCGGAGATCACCAGTTGTGTTATTCGATAGCAGCCTTCTGTCGATACAGTATGGAGGCAGCCCTGACTCACATACGAAGTAGAATGGAGAGCCGCAGGCATCATATAACCATCACTCAAGGCTGGGTCAGTCCAGTTGCAATATCAAGTCACATGCCTGTGTGGCCTTGTCATAGAGCATAGCCAAGGCCATGCCGCCCCATATATCGCTGCCCAGCGGCCTGGAGGTCGCCTATCTCAGCATTCCCTCAGCTTAGGGAACTCATCGGATAGTAGCCTGCCACTAGCGGGCGGAAACTCGTGGGTGCATTCTAGTACCTTGTCAACCCGAGTGCTCTGAAATAGATACCTATACTACACAGCGGCCATCCGTGAAAACAGAAGCTACGCCCCAGAACACCTCGCTAATCCTCATTTGCAAAGCAGCCACGACACCATCATTACCAGACACCATTCCACAAGCGCCCCCAACCCAAAAGCACGAACCACTATCAACCACCAGCCCCTCACCCACTCCACTCATCCACAATCCCACCATCCCTCTTCTCCTCCTCAACAGCCTCACACTTGAACAAATTAACATGCCCATCATTAACCGCCCCACAAGCCATCATCATCCTATGCGGATGAAACGCCGTAGCCGTAATCGGCGCATTCCTCGGAACATTCGTCATGCGCAAAAGACTCATATACGGCTCCGTGACACTCAGCTGCCGCATCTCGGTAGTGTTGTAGACACGGATAGTATGGTCTGCTCCTCCCGTGGCGAAGACAGGAGCATGTTCGTGCACGGCTAGAGTGCGCAGGTTACGTGGTTGACCGCTGCTATTACTGTTATTTGTGCGGTTGCCTAGGGCGGAGACGGCGCGCTGGGATCGAATGTCCCAGAGACGAACGCCGCCGTTGGATTCGGCGGAGATGAGTTCGCGCATGCCGCCGCGCTGGAGGTGGACACCGACGATCCAGGAGCGGTGGTCGGTTTTGCGGTCCGTCCAGTCCATTATCATGCTCTCGCGTGGCGACATTCGTTGGTCGTAGGCGCGGACAGAGCCGTTGCCGAAGCCGGCGACGAAGACGTTGCCTTCCACTTGGTCGGAGGTTAGGGAGGTGATGCATGAGCCTGAACGTGCCGGGATGTCAGCAACGCAAAGCTCGTGTCCTGCTTGCCAGACTCGAATGACGCGATCGTCGCCTGCGACCAAGACCCGACCCTGTCCCTGCTGCCAGTCAAAGACCAGACCAGCATTCTGCTTATCACTGATCACAAGATCGCTGAGAGCGCGAAACGAGCTAGCAAGCTCAATCTTCTTCGGATCATCATAGTGCCTGAAAATCTTGATCACGCCATCACTAGCCCCTGTCATAAGCATAGCCTGATCATCCTCATTGATGAAACGCAGCTCAGTAATGCGACTACCATGCGGATTCCCATTGCTGAACCGACACAACTGCTTCTCAGCCTTCCAGTCCCAGACAGCAATACTGTCGCGGTCATCAGAAGTCACCAGATGGTTCTCGAACTGATGAAACACCATTCTTATCGGTGCAGCGCCGATCCCGAAATATCCACATGGAACATCCCATCGTTGACTTCCCGCCGCTTCCTTAAGTGGCTGCGTTGAGGCGATGATCTTGTCGTTCCTGTTCCGTCGCCATAACCGCTCGTTGTAATCGAGTGAGCCGGGCTCATCAGCTTCAGAGGGCCTCATTTGTGGCTCACGAAAGTATGAAGCAGACCACGTGAAAAAATTGGACTGCAGAGGCACTTCTGGGACCTGTGTCAGATCACGCGGCACAAAGTAAGGCGACGGTGGCACCTTGGCCTTTGGTTGATGCGGCGGGCCATTGATGCGGTCTAGTGCATCAGGGGGCAGCATCGCAGCGTCTGCTGGCGTCAATGGCCGAGCAGCATATGACGGTACTTGACCAACGATCGAATTATGGCGTGAACGTGCCGGACTGCTAGGCTCCTCCAGAGGCGTCTTCACGCCGAAGAAGTTTCGCATCGCAGCAGCGACACTTGCCGTTCTACCGAGAGGGAAGTACCCGTCTGCCTTACTCGCCGTACTGGCAGTCGGGCTCGGCGGGGTCTGTGGTCGTTGGTCTCGTGATCGTTGTCTCGTCAGACCATCCATATTCGACAGCGTAATCTGATCGCGCTTCAGACCCGTAATGACGATTTCATCCAAGATCTTGTTCGCATGATCGCCTAATGGCGAGTCTAGTAAGCCGCTGATGACAAAGTCAACCACGATACTAGCGTTCCGCGCAACCTCGGGATGTGGATCGGCGGAAAGCGTGAGGATCTGTCGCCACATGGCACGATAGATCGTCTTCTTTGATAGCAGCCTCGTGGGTTTATCGTCTTGTTCACGATCATTCGCCATCTCCGCAGGCGTGAAAGACACGGTCCTACGATGCCCTGCACGAGCATGTGTCTTTTCTCCGTTAACACCATTGAGCGCCGGTGGTGGGCCATCGAAATGCGATCCATCATAAACCGCATTGGGATGTGTAGGGGTATCCTGACTCTCTTCTCCCCGACCCTGCCGCTTATCCTTCTCTTCAAGCAACTGCTCCCACGCAGCAACCAAGAACCGTTTCTCATACTTCTTGATAAAAGTAGCATAAAAGATCGTGAGCTCCTTGCGCACCATAATCGACCCATCCATACCCATCGCAACAACCACACTAGCCAACGTCTCTTCCTCAAGCATGACAGCAGCATCGATCGTCTCCCCAGTCCCAGTGAAAACAAAACTCGTCAAAGCCTCCAGACATGCCGCCCTGACCTCCGGCACAGGATCATGGCTCCGATCACGTATCCGCGCATGAGCCTGACATGTCAACCCCAGCCTTTTTGCGGGTTCGAAATCCTTCCACAGATTACTCATACACAGACACGACCACTGCCTCAGAAGCGGGTTCTCCATATCGAGCAAATGCTGCAAACAGCCCTCGATAATCTCCGGGTTGCTCTCCAGCACAGCTTGCTTCCCAGGTTTGAAGTCCTTGCAGAACATGGCGATAACAAAAGCGCACATAGCCCGATGTTCCGCCACATTGCCGAGTGGAATACCGTTCGCGCTGTTCAGGATGCCGGTGAAGTATGTGTACCCACTATCTTTAAGCAGATCGGATTGGCAGCTCTGATCGACAGCTAGGATGCGAGCCCAGATGAAGACCATAGGCGGTTTGAGTTCAAGAGCTTGCGATTGTAGCAGCTTCAGGACATAGGGGAATATTCCTATGCTGAGAGCTAGGTTCACAGCCCAAGGGCCGAGGTCGAGGAATTTGGAGAGGAGGATTAGTGCGCGTAGGCGGTGGACTTGTGATAGTAGGACTTGCAGGACGATAGGCAGCTGTTCAGGTGGCTTGGCGTACCCTGCAGCGCCAGAGTTTGCAGGCGCAGCAGAAAGGTATACTTCGAAGGCCGAGAGTTGATCGGCGAAGAAATCCGAGTGCTGATACTCAAGCTCCTGTGTTGGCTGCTGTGGCGTCTGCGTGGGTGCAGCCGCGCCGTTCGCTTGCGCGTTCACGTTGCTCTGATTACTGTCTGCAGTCAATGCTTCCTGCTGCTTTTGCTGCTCAAGCAAACGCGGCACCTGGCTCAGAATCATCTCGACAGCTAGATCCCAGCTCCGCCATAGTGGGTGACCGTGCGTATCAGGTATCTGCGGCCATGACCGGGGATGGCAATGATACATGCGCATTACTCTCTGCGCCAGCAAAAAATTCCTGAACAATGCGGCAACCATCAGATCCTGTCTGAATAGCTTCTTGAACAGTGGTGGCGGCAGACTATTCCATGCAATGGTGTCGGTGATGGCCGTGAAGATCCAATTGAGCTCTCCGAGTGGCGTGCGGCGTTCGCTGACTTTACCAGGGATCGCTCGCGCAGTCTCAAGAGTGATGGCTGGATTGTTGGGGATGGGATTCTGCAAGATGAAGAAACGCACCGCCATTGCTATTGGCGTTGTCAGGCAGCTTGTGAAGATATCCGCCGGCAGATCTGGGTTCGTGGGCAGGACTTCGTTATCGCGACAGGCTGCAAGGTGAATGCAGTCCTCCCATTTGATGCTAGGCTGTTGCTGTAGTCTGTTGGCGTCTCGACGCAGTGCTTCCTGCTGAGTGGCGTTGTGCTTGTCGACCGCTTCCATGAAACCCTTGATGATACCACCTGCTGCGCTGCAGTCCCAAACCCATAGTCCCGGTGCGCCTACCCACTCCTGCAAATCGTGTAGGCTGATAGGAATGTATTGTGTGTAGCTTCGGTTGAAGCACCAGACCTCGCCACTAGCTGTAGGCTTCGGTACTCCGTGGCCATTGTAATGAAACAATATCCGCTCTGCATGCGCCGTCCGCCTAAGACTGGTGGTATATCTTCGCAGCTCTTCGATCGTTGGATCCAGTATCACCTTGTATCTGGTGCGTAAAGAAAGGTTCTCATACTGGCTTTGGAGATTCTTGCCAATCTGCGCATTGCTATTGTTGCTGCTCTGAGAACTAGACGAATCCGATGGTATCGGGTCCACCCAACACTCCAGTCTAGCACATGGATTCGTCTTGATCACGTCTGGTGGGTCAACGCCTACATTCAGACATACTGCGAGGATTGCGGACACTGTCTTTAACCTGTCCTTCATGCGCCATTCCGATACTATGCTCTTTGGATCGTACTTTGGTGGTGGATTCCCGGCTGTTTCATGTCGTTTGTCCTCGAAGTACATGTAGAACGTCTGGCTGAGAAAGGTGGCTTGCTCTTGGTCCTTGAGCTGCGCTTCCCACCCATGGCGCATACGGATCTTCCTCTCGCCTCCATCTACGCTTCCCTGCTCAGCTCGTGCAAGGCGACGGTCTGCTACAACATCACTCTTCGCCCGGATCAGTTGCGCTGGTCGATGTCGTGAACCGTTTGCTGCCGGCATATGCAGCCCGCCGTCATCCGAGTCGCTGTCCTGTGCATCATGATGTCCATTCATTTGGCCGGTAGCCTGTGAAGAGGAAGTGTTCGGTCGATTTGAGCCTTGTGAACCGCTGGTGTCTGAAGGGAGAAGCTGTAATACAGGTTGTGGATGCTTCGCGGCGCCCTCAAGCGACTGCGTAGCGTGTCTGGTCATCGTGAGGCATGTGTCGCTCCGCACGACACTTGACGATAGCCTAGACCATCATACTACAAGAAGAGCATGAAGTGTGCATGTGAGAGTGTGTGCCTTACTACTCTTGGGTGATTGACGGTACAGTAGCTGGCTCGCTTACTGCCGAGGCGCTAGAATTGTTCTAAGTTGCGGCTCTTTAGTCGCGTGATCCACTGTTGAAAGGCATCTACTGACATAGGGGAAAGTTCTACAGTATGAGATGGCAGAGGGGCAAAGATGGGGATTCGGTCTGGATGTTGCATGATAGATGTACACTTCTCTTTCAGCTGAGTCTGTTCGACGACGATAATGCCAAGAAGCGGCATCGATGGTGCTAGTGGTCCATGCAGTTTTAAAGCTTTCCCGCCCTTCGGACTTGCACAATCAAGTAACCTGAAGTGGCAAGCCCATCAACGGGCCACTCTACTGGTCTAGCACAGCAAGGTTGTTGGGGCAGTCAATGAGACGGCATACAAAGTGTCTGGTGCTCATGATTCGTGCGGGCGATGGTTTGTAGTATGTCAGGTCCCTAGGGTTAGCAGTGCGTATATTTTAGGTTGTCGGGAGAATGCTCGTCGAATCGATGTGCACAGTCCCCCTGCAGCATTTTGACGCCAGAGCCAGATCCATCATCCAAGTCAGTCGAGTGTGGAGGAAAGTCGTCCCTCCTGAATAGAATACCGGTGACCTGCCGACACGTACTGTAAAGCCATACACACCACGACGACCACCGCTGCCACATCCCTCACACATGCGCTTCTGGACTTGCTGTGCTTCTCTTTCACGGCCGGTGTACTGACTTTGATTGTTATATTATATACTCAGGCATTGGCGCTGCGCAGCTGCTGTGAAACCGAACATTCCTCGTGCCCTGCCATCTATCCCCACCGCCGGCCCACACCACGACCTCAACGACTCTTTTGCGCAATCTATCGCCTATGCTACGCACGACTGGATGATTGTACGATACGACTTCACGCTCATTTGATCGCGCTGGCTTCATCTTCCCACACGAATTGCGCACTCGAGGCCCGCGACTTTTCGTGGCCGCTTCGTGACCGCCGCTTCGCAGGCTAGACCACCATAAGGAGGAGGCACAGTCATGTCTTTTCTCTTCAAGAGCTCGAAGAAAGGCAATGCCATACCCAATGGACTTCCACCCGCCACGCGCGACATCAAGTCCTCGGATGGACCACAGTCCCAGATCCCTACGCTGAATGGCGTAATGAATGGCTCGAAACCGGGCTCACCCACGCCGCATCAGCAAGGAAGTGTAAATACTAGTTTGAATAGTGTGGCGGGTGATGGGAGGAGTAGCAGTGCGCCGCCGCAGGAGGAATTGGCCCGGAGACAGTTGATGCGCACACAGCAGGAAGGTATGGGCGGGCCACCGAGAGGGGCGCCGAGTCCAGAGCAGAAGATGCTGAGGGAGAATAGTCGGGAACCGGTATGTGGCCGGAACGCATGAGAATGCAAATCGCTGAATACTGACTGATATGCGATAGCCACAGCAGCATCGTGGTGCTGTCCAGCCTCCACAGCGCACACCGTCGGTCGATCCTTCCCCATATCCGTGGTCACAACGACGACTCAACTTCACCGTATCCCACACCAACCCATTTCCACGATACGGAGCGGCGGTGAATGCTACATCGAGTAAGGACGGGAGCATATACCTCATGGGCGGCTTGATCAATGGTAGTACCGTGAAAGGCGACTTGTGGATGGTAGAAGCAGGAGCACCCAATACGCCAAGCAACGAAGCACAGATGACATGTTTCCCTGTTGCAACGACAAGCGAAGGTCCAGGACCGAGGGTGGGCCATTCGAGTCTGCTTGTGGGTAATGCTTTCATCGTGTTCGGTGGTGACACCAAAATGGATGACGGAGACCAGCTGGACGACACCCTATACTTGCTCAACACGTCTACGAAGCAGTGGTCGAGAGCACTACCAGCTGGACCGCGACCGCCAGGAAGGTACGGCCATACTCTGAACATTCTGGGAAGTAAGATATATATTTTCGGCGGTCAAGTCGAAGGATACTTCTTCAACGATCTGGTAGCATTCGACTTGAACGCGCTACAGCAGGCGACGAACCGATGGGAGATTCTGATCCAGAACACCATCGATGGCGGACCACCTCATGGACAGATCCCACCAGCACGTACGAATCATTCAATGATCAGCTGGAACGATAAGCTGTACTTGTTTGGCGGTACAGATGGTGTGAATTGGTACAACGACGTCTGGTCATATTCGCCACACACCAATTCCTGGACACAACTGGATTGTATAGGCTATATCCCGAGTCCACGAGAAGGTCATGCGGCGGCGCTTGTAGGAGACGTCATGTACATCTTCGGTGGCAGAACAGAAGAAGGCAATGATCTTGGTGATCTTGCAGCTTTCCGCATCACAAGTCGGAGATGGTACACATTCCAGAATATGGGTCCATCGCCCAGTCCTCGATCTGGTCACAGCATGACTACTGTCGGCAAGTCGATTGTGATCTTGGCGGGAGAGCCAAGCAGTGCACCAAGAGACCCTGTGGAGCTAGGTATGGCGTACTACTTGGACACTGCCAAGATCAGATATCCTCCGGACTCGGCATCGCAGACCCCTGTCAACGATAGGATACAGGGTACACGCAGGCCAAGTGGCGAGAAGGGTGGTGTGCCTGTAGGCGTCAATGCTAGGAATGTGGCACAACCACAATCGCCACCACCTGTCGAGATCATGGACAGGCAACGCATGAACTCTGGCGACTCCTTCAACTCGAGAGGAGGGTCTATGTCCAAGCTTCCGCGCATAACTTCGCCGACTCAAGCACCGAGCCCGGCACCTACTGGACCGCCGCCACAAGCACCAGGACAGCAAGCTATGAAGACGAATGGAGTTGTCGCTGCACGACAGCCAAGTAGACCTCTTGACCGAGCATTAAGCCCGAGCAATGATGCCGAGCGCGCACACAGGTTCGAGAGTAACACGTTCATGTCACCACAAGGAGCGCGAGACTCTCCTGGCGTGCGCTCGCCCATCGAGGCGCGTGCACCGCTGAGTCCAGGCTTTCCGCCTGAGCAGTTCTTCGAAAATGAAAGGGTCGAGCAACAGCCTGCTCGGTACAAGCCTGAGACTTATCAGCCATCACAAGATCAGTCCGCTGCAGGTTTGAGCAGGCAGTCTTCGAGGAATCAGCGTGGCAAAGTCTCTTCTGAGATGGATCGCGTTATTGATTCCGACACGCCACGACAGTCGCTTACTGAAGTACCTGAGCAGCTTCCCAAGGTGCGCGAAGTGGATGAAGACGAGAAGGAGGAGAAAGAGGTCCCTCAGGACTCGGGTATTGGAAGCAGTCCTGCTTTTATCCAGCAGCATGATGAGCTGGTCAGAGAACTCGAAGCGGTCAAGCAGAAGAATGCTTGGTTCGCATCCGAGCTAGCCCTAGCGCGCAAGTCTGGATACAGTGGTCGGGCCTCAGCGGACACGCCTGTCCTGGACGAAAGGGCACCAGCTGAGCTGTTTCAGGAGGAAGACAAGCCGCTAATCGAAGCTCTTCTCAAGATGCGCTCTGAGCTTGCTAGGGTGCAGGAGACGATTGATCAGCAGGCTCGTGGAGCTGCCGAGCGGATCGCGGCTGTCGAGAAGCAACGTGATAATGCTATCAACGAAGCCGTCTTCGCCAGAACCCGCTTAGCTGGCCAGCACGTGGATGGGGCTGGCGCGCGTGGTACGCCAGATCAGGAACGCCACAGTGAGATGCAGAAGAGACTTGCTTCGTCCTTGAACGCACAGGGCAACCTGTCTCGGCGAATCGAGAACTTGATGAAGGAAGTGGAGTCAGAGAAGCAGACTCGGGGTCTTGCTGAGGAGACTGCAGATGCCGCTCACAGGCGTGTGACGGAGCTGGAGTCGCATCGCCAGGCATACTCTTCTGAGCTGGATGGTCTGCGGGCCCAGCTGCACGATACGCAGACGCAGCATCGCGATCTTCTGGCGACACACTCCGAGATCTCATCGCAGCATCAGATGCTCACTCTGGACAAGGACGAGCTGAGCAATCAGCTTAGCTCTTTGCGATCCGAGAGCGATGGGCATACTAGGATTCTCAGCAGCCTGCGTGAAGCTGTGACGGCATCGACGTCGAAGGCAGAAGTGCTGGAGCGCAAGCTGGATGAGGAACGCGGCGGTCGTGACTCCTTGGAGCAGAAGCTCAGACAGCTCAAGAACGACCACGAAGAGCGGACGGCAGAGCTTGAGACGACTACTCGCAGGCTACGTGATGCCGAAGAGCTCAGTGAGCGCCATGCTCATGAAGCCAAGACACATCGCGAGGTTGTCATGGCTGGTTTCGGCAAGGTCTCTGATCGTGGTGGTGTCACTTCTGGATCTGACGAGCGTGTTGTCATCCTACAACAGCGCGTGTCTGAGGCGAACGAAATGGTGCGCCAGAATCAAGCAGCCGCTGATGCGGCATCGCAGAAGTTGCGATCTGCTGAGGAGCGCATCGCTGGGCTCGAGGCATATCAGGAGCAGGCTAGTCGCGAGGGTCTGTCTATCCGGAAGCAGCTCCAGGTTGCGATGAAGGACAAGCAAGCTATGGAGAGTGAGAGGAAGGATCTGGAAGTTCGCATGCAGCGAGATGCATTGGAGGCTAATGCCTTGTCGGTGCAGCATTCCAGCTTGAAGGACATCCTCGCCGAACGAGGCATCAATGCCGCAGAAGCTAGGAGGAGCCGTGCTCTCGACTCGCCTAACAGCCTCGCTCGGTTCTCGACGCCCGACCTCCATCGTGTCAAGGAGCTGGAACAACAGCTCGAGGCTAGTCTCCGCAGCCATGACGATATGAAGACTCAGTTCGAAGAAGTCAACGAACGCGATGAGAAGATGAAGCGCGAGTATGAGGACAAACTGACCGCACTCGATAACGATCATCAGGCCGCTGTCAAGTATCTCCGTGGTACGGAGAAGATGCTGAGTAAGATGAAGCAGGAGCTGCAGCGGGTCAAGAACGAGAACGGCGAAATGAAGAAGAAGCTCGAAAAGGCCAAGGAGGAAGGCGGGAGTGCAAGAGGGTCTCCGGATGTTGCCGAGGCAGCAAAGGGCTGGGAGCAGGAGAGAGAGAAACTCATGTCTGATCACACCGGTCTGAAGAACAGTGTTACTGATATGGAGGGCCGGATCAACACGATGCAACAGCAGTTGCAGACTTCGCATTCAGAGCTCGAGCAGACGAAGAATGCGCATGCAACCAGCCATGCGGATCTGATGACCTTGCAATCTACGCATCAGCAGACGAGGGGCGATATCGAGCACCTGCAGAAGGAGAACTCGATGCTAGAAGAGCGGGCGCGAGATGCTGAGAACAAGGTCCAACTGCTACTCGATCAGGTCGAGCACAGTGTTGACAACTACCGTCGGCAGTCGAGGATAGGTGGCGAGGCGCCTACGCTTGCGAACGGGACAAGCTTCCACTCCCGCAACTTGAGTGGAGGCAGCCAGGCTACTACCACTAACATTGACAGTACCACCGGCCTCGGCGGCGGCGTAGGAGGACATTCTCGCAACCTCTCCGCTGGTGGCGAGAGCACATACAGTCAAGAAACCAGTGTGGCAGGAGGCGAAGATGGCCGCAATTCCCTCGCTCTCGACAGCTTGGCGTCTGAACTTGACGCTCTGCGCTCGCACTGGGAGACGACGAATAAGAATTACCGACTCTCGGATAAATTCGACTTTGAGACTTCGAGGACGGCGACGGCGGCTTCGAATAGTCATCCGAATATTAGTGCTGCGGGGGGGTTGGCGGGCTGGAGAGCGGGTCTCGCGGCTGAGCATGAGGGGGAGGTGGATGGGGAGCAGAGTAGGCCGACGACTGGTACAAGTACGATCAAGGGCGAGGACGAGGTTGGTGGGCATGTGAGTGGTGGTGAGCATGGACAGCAGCAGCAGCAGCAGCAGCATGCTGGTGGGGCGCACTGATATGCCCTCTTGCTTCGAGGGAGCAATCAGCTAGATATGAGATGGATGATGGTGTAAAATTGGAGATCGCTGTTTGGGGGACTGGGGCTGGAACTGGTGTAATGGGTCTGTAATGTACATTTTCTGAGGTGTTTTGTTCTTTGGGCCGGAGGATCGAGGGAGGAGACGTGTCTTGGGTGTCTTGCCGACGTTGTGTCTTCCGATCATATATACCCTGCCACTAGCATATTTGATCCCCTTTGTCGAGTCCTTTTGGGGAAGGAGTTGATGGGAGTCATGAGGGTGGGATGTATGTATATAGGTCTATAGCGGTAGGCAGGTTGGTATTGGGAAGAAGGTCCCGAATGGCTTCTGGGTCGCTATCACCTATTGAATCGTATCTTCGAGTAGCTTATGATTTCTGGAAGGCGGTTGGTCTTGTGATGTTGTCGTGGTGGGCCGTGAATAGTCACGTGACCTTGTTCCCGATGCTCTTACCCACTCGTTTTGTTCTTGTCCAAAACAAGGACATTTACGCCATTTCGCTTCTACCGAGCCATCACGTTCACGCGAGAACTGGTTAACGGATCGACAATGCTGACGACCTTGATATACAGTTTGTGGCTGTTATGACGGACTCGCCACATCGCTTCGCAATTCTCATAAAATGGCCACTTTTCGACTACTACATCAGCTACCAGAGGAGCTGAGACAGGATGTGATCGAGCGGCTACACCGAGCAGATCTTCTGAACCTCGAAGTCACCTCCAAATGGGGTTACGATGTCGCTTCTCCTCTGCTCTGGCGGGAAGTGCTATTGACAGACTGCCGCACTGAGCATGAGGATGCTGTGGACGATCATGATGATACGCCTATGATTAAGGTGCTGCTTACTTTGATTCGGTGCGTTATTCTTTACCTCTCTGGTCGTCTGTCCTTCTCATGTCTGAGGACTGCAAGCTAGCATATCGGCTGGCAGGTACTCAGGATCGAGTGAAGGTAATGAGAGGATCATGTTCCGTCGCACAGCTACTGCAACGACTTGTGTAGTGTTGGAGCATCTCTCCGGCTCTCTTGCATGCTCATGTATATCTGCCGTTCGATATTCTAGCTTGCGATCTTCAGACTTGGACCGATAGACAATGGTCTCTCATAGTCCTCTGAAGACGTTACTAACAGCCTCCTCAGACGACCCGGACTTGCCACTTACGTGCAAACGTTGACCCATCGCTGTCATCTGCCTCCTCCAGAGATCTTTCGGGAACTTCCACGGATGCCCTTGAGCTCCCAGACGCTATCATGCGACCAACGGACGATAGGCCTCATCAAGCTGGCGGTGAAGAACCTCACGAATGTCAGCACGCTCCGCATCATCCTTGGTCATCCAAGTATAAACGATACACTGTTGAGATGTTTCTTCGACGAGCAGAGGACAAAAGAAAGTCCCCTCAGACGATTATGGCTCGAGAACTGTCGGATCAATACTGGATGCGATTCCAGATTAGTTTATCACATACAAAATCTGCCGCTACGACTCAACTTCAGTGACCTGGAAAGTGTACGTTTCCGACGTTTGCCTCTACGTCCCGGTCTACCTCAGTCGACAGGTCGGTCGGATATGGATATAGTACATGCACGACCATCACATCATATCGATCGGCAGAGCTCCACACTGTTACAAGACGGTGCTGGCTCCGGATACTTTACATCGACCACCAACGTCGAGGAAGAACAAGAGGCTGGAAGTAGACATGAAGTGTGGCTTGCGGCACAACAGAGTGGCACAACGACGAATCCTGTATCTCCGCTTTCTCAACTATTCATGATCGCAAATCTGTTCGAGCAACGGACCTATGATGCATTGATGCCGGAACTGGGAAAGGATGAGACAGACCTATTACGCCAGAACACGCCACCTTCCACAACGAACCGCTCCCAGATAGCATACCGGGGAGCGCTCCTAGATCCCAGCAAGCTTGACGATGACGGAAATGCTCGCGTACATAAGCCATGTCAGCGAGAGAGACTTCCCTCTTGTCTCGTTGCTTTCCAAATGCTTCAAAGTGCGAGTTCGACCTTGACTTCTCTGTGTTTGGACTGGGTGTTCACAAGACCAGCTACGGTAGATTACCTCCACAGCAGTGAGGAGCAGCAAGCCTGGATGGGTACATTCGTGCTGCTCTTCAGCCTTCGCTTTCCCAGATTAAGAGCGTTTCAGCTCCGCAGTGCTATTGTACCTGACACACAACTACCTGATGGGCTTTATTTACTTGATCGGTCGCATATTAGTGCTGGCAACATCCATTTAGACGATTACGATGATATTCGTTTTGCTGGGAGGATCACAGAAGATCTGAGTCTAATGTGTCTTGAGTTTATGGAGGCTCACCAAAATTTAGAATGTCTTGCGTGGCCTATGGATCACTTCTTCGCGCCTGGTGTCCTTCCCAGGGACATCTCTGACAGAGTAGAGGCAGTCATGAATAATCTGGGCCGTACGCTCGGGGACCTACGAGTAGATGCGATGTATTCTACAAGAGGTGGCCTCGATGATTTCGACATCTCATGGACAGGTGGTGGTGAGCCAATGACACATCACTCTCATCACGGCTTTCTCAGCCGGAGAGCCAGCAGACGGAACTTCATTGAACGTTTTGCTCCGAAGATGAGACAGGTTCGGATGATCAAGATGGAAGGAGCTATACCACGCGATGAGCGACGCGAGGTTATTCGAGCCTTACATGCTTGTACCATCGAGAAGCTGGTCATGATAGGTGTATGTAGCTCACTGGGCAATACTTGGGGAGCTGACGGCCTCGATCTCGGCGAGTCACTTGACAATGACGAAGTCGAAGGTCTGGAGACTGAGGATAAGGAGGCAGTATGGAGACTCGGGCCCCAAAAACCTGAGCCCCCTCCAGACAGCTTTCGTTTCGAAGCAGAATATGGCTGGCCGCCAGGTGCTCCTATGCTGAACACTATCGCCAGCTTCCACGCCGACACGATCACGGAGCTCAAGTTCTGCGGCTGGAAAGGATCGCCTGCGTTGTTCACACCAACGCCAATCACGATGCCACTTCTCAGCGCCATGAAGCACTTTCACAACCTCAAGTCGCTGGTCATGAGTTTGTGGTTGTCTACGACATATGAGCAATCACCGCGAGACGCAGACATAATCTCGTACTGGGCGAATAGCCGCTCACCAACGTCCACAGCACTCGTACGTATATCAGACGAAGAGCCTGAAGGCTGGGAGAAGGAGCTGAAAACGAAGTTTGCGCCAGATGCTTTGGCGTGGAGAGTCACGAGCTTTCTCGGGCCTTTACTTAGCGATCGTGCGAAGTCACGAAACGGTGGCGTGCATGTTCGAGCAGGCTTCTGTGTTGGTGACTGGGACGGCATCTTCGATCTGGATATGGCCATTGGTAAGGGAAGTCTGGCGGACGTGTGTCTCGGCTTCGATGGGCCACGTCCGGAAATAGATGAAGTGAGGCGAAGGAGCAAGCTCGTCAATAGGCGATGGTTTTGAATCTGGCGGCCTCCGCTGACGAGCGAGATCTTTAAGTTGCTCCATTGCCATACGTAGGGAAATGTGCAGGCCGTGACTACTAATTAGCATTACACATTGCAGGAAACCTTGGTGTGCTACAATAGATCATTATTGTCCGTGTTAAGCTGTCTTTGGTGTACGAGAACTGTAGCCAAGCGATGATGCTCCCATATAATTGTCCCATATGCAAGCAAGTGACAGAACCCGGATCAACGATGTTTGAACGCCGTTTAAATCGGCGTACAAATATTCCTCACCTCATAGAACGCCATGGTCTAACCAGAAGCAGTAACGCACCAGCCTGCAGAAGGCAAATTAGAGGGTCCCCAGACCCTTGACTAGACTTATCTCACGCCACCATATGCTTCGCTGCATACAATCTGTACCCTTGCAAACACACATTTACGCATCTTTCGAGCAATCAGCAGCTACCACGACCCTTTGAACTTATCTTGATGCAACCATTCGCAGGCCACGTCTCCAGACACGCGTCTGCGATCCCTGCTCAGATCACACACAATGGCCGAGTCTTATCAAGAACGGCAAGAACGGCCAACAGCTCGAAGGGGTTGGCGACTGCCATGAATGCACCTCCTTTACCACAGGCGATGTATCGGAGGTCCTTCACTACATGTCGGAATGCATCTCTATTACAAGGTGGCACTCCTGCCAGAAATTGCCGACGATCAGCAAACATCTTGCATCCCATACACAGATCACAAACACAACGTACAATGGCCACTGTGAGCGACACATCAAATTTGAATACTGAGTACGAAGCCGTAGTCGTCGGCGCCGGTCCCGCTGGCGTGACTTGCGTCGGCAATCTACTGGAGCGGAAAGTCGCACCAATACTATGGGTCGATCACGACTTCAATGGAGGCCGTGTGAACAGCAAATACCGAGAGGTTCCTTCGAATACCAAAGCGGCCCTCTTCATTGACTTCGCGACTGCCGTGGCTCCGTTCAGGAAGATCGTGAGCGGTACTCCATCTCGATCACGATGGGAGGAGCCTTCCGGAAGCGATGGAGTGTCGACTGACGACAAGCCGGATAAGTTACAGAGTCTTCGCCAGCTTGATCCACAGAAGGGCTGTGAGCTGAGTTATGCTGCGGATATGATTATGATGCTTACGGAAGGGTTGAAGAAAACTCCTGGTGTCACTGCTGTCCGAGGTAATGTGTCTGATGCACAACTGTTTGGGCTTACGGAGCAATGGAATGTCAATGTTCAGGGCCATAAGAAGTCTGCGGATCCTGCTGAGGCTTTCTCAGCCACGACTGAAAGATTAATATTGTGCACTGGATCATCACCAACAGATACGCCACTACCCGGCAACACGAAAGACATTCCGCACTTCGATCTCGACGACGCTTTGTCGCCCTCAAAGATGTCTGCTAGACTATCAGGACTAGGACCGACCACGATTTCAGTCATTGGGGCCTCGCATTCTGCCATTCTCGTACTACGCAATTTGTACAACCTAGCATCCTCTATAAAACCAGATCTCAAAATCAGATGGCTGACTCGCCATGAGCTCCGTTATGCAGAATTCATGAACGGCTGGATCTTGCGAGACAATACTGGTCTCAAAGGCGAGGTCGCTGTGTGGGCCAAGGAACATCTAGAACCAGAAAACTTCAAGAAGAGTGACGTGAGCAAGTACATTGATGCCATCACTTACGAGAAGGGCAAAGACGAGGCAACATTCGAGAAGCATCTCCCTGGCTCAGACTTCGTGGTACAGGCGATTGGGTATCAACGTAACGCTACGCCTACTCTGACAACGACTGATGGCAAGAGCATTACACCGTATTACAACCACAAGACTGGTGGATTCGAGTACGACAGCGGCTCAAAGACCGACCGCACGAAGCTACCAGGTATGTATGGTGCTGGTATTGCATGGCCGGAGAGGGTCACGGATCCTCATGGCAACGTGGAGTATGCTGTTGGCTTCTTCAAATTCATGAAGTATATCAAACGTGTTAGTCCTGAGTGGAATTGAAGGGAATTTGACAGGCGATTGAGTAGCTTTAGCCTTATCAGCATCTGAGCGGCCGCACAGGCATTTGACAACACTCGTCCATCTCAATGCTCTTCAATATCATCCAGTGAATCTCTTCTCCAGCGCCGAAAGTGTCGCCGAAGTTCGCGCTCACGTGCCTTCGCATGTGCCACTGCCGTAATCTGCTCCGTGCGTCTTCCCCGCAGCTCCGTCCACACGGGGCTGGAAGGCAATCTGGGAAACAGCTGGAGCTCGACTCTCGGCTCTAGAAGGTACCTGGTACCAAGGTAAAGAGCTACTCGGCGCAGCAGACGGACGCAGACTACCGAATAGATTGAGCTGGTTTGATTGAGAGCTATACCACTTGGATCCGGTTTCTGCCTACAACAACAATACCGGACTCCTCGTCCGCGTGGACGTCACACGCGTGACACTACTGCAACAAACAGTTACCTATAACGAACCTCGAGATATATTTGCAGTCTATCGATAGTGGAACCAACCGAGGACACAAGCGACCATGTTCACCCGACGCCTCGCTGCTCGAATGAGCGGCAGTGCCACATCCACTCTCAAACGCCCATTCTCCAGCACACAATGGCAACAACGCGCACCCGCCCTCTCCGACATCGAGCCCGATCAGGTCGACTCCTTCGACGCCAGACAGATCGAGTTCCGCGCACAACTGGCCGAACAGCAACGGAAGAAGAAGGAACAAGAACGTCAGTCAGCTCTAGCTCAATCTCAGTCTGCGTCCAGTGCCGCTAAGTCCTCTTCCTCTGCCTCCCCTGCATCTACTTCTTCCTCTACTTCTGCCGACACTCGTTCAGCAATGTCCGAATATCTTGACAAAGCAGGGCTAGGCTCACTCTCACTTTCTGCAGGCGAAGCACAGCGCAAGCAAGATCAGTCTGGTGGTAAGAAGCCCTCGAGTGGTCGACTGAGCAGTTTCATTTATGGTACCGAGGAGGGTAGGGAGATGGACAGGGAAATTGAGAGGAGTTTCTCCCAGACACTCGCGCGAGGGAAGTACGTGCATAGTATTGTGGTACACGAGGTCAAGCCGGACAAAGTGGATGAGTATGTGGAGTTGGTCGGGCAGTGGTATCCTAAGACGGCGAATGATCCGGACAACAAGGTCAACTTGGTCGGCAGTTGGAGAACAGAGGTTGGAGACTGTGATCAGTTTGGTCAGTACGAGCAGTAGCGCGAGGATGACGGGAGGCTAACATAAAGGTAGTACACATCTGGGAGTATCAACGTTATGCGGGCTACCATGCTTCTCGGCACACGATCGAGAACACTGAAGAGTTCAAGGAGTTTGACAAGAAGCTCAAGTCTCTGATTACGAGCAGGAAGATCTCTCTGATGCAGGAATTCCGCTTCTGGCCGACAAGCCCGCCACGGAAGCTCGGTGGTGTGTTCGAGCTGCGATCGTATACCCTCAATCCTGGCAACTTGATGGAGTGGGAAACACATTGGCAGAAGGGCCTGTCGGCGAGGCGAGAGGTTATGGAGGGTGAGTCGCACTGTCACCCGCAGTTCTGTACACTCGCTAACATGCCGCAGGTGTCGGTGCATGGTTCGTACAGATCGGTGAGCTGAACGTGGTACACCATCTATGGCAATTCGCGGATCTCGAGGAGCGCAGGGCAAGGAGAGAGCAGAGCTGGAGTGTGCCGGGGTGGGGTGAGACGGTACACAAGACTGTGCCGCTCATCCAGACGATGAAGAGCAGGATCATGATGCCCATGCCATGGAGTCCGATTGCCTAGATTGGCATGAGTTGCAGGAGTCGTCCCTTGCCCGAGGACTGGATAAGCAATTAGGTGTCTGCAGCGCCGGACGCAAATCTAGCATATTCGCAAGGGTCGGGCTGCAAGTATCCCAATCTGCAGGCGACCACACGGGGAGTGTCCCCTATGTAAAACCCAAAAAAGCATCATCCTGATTGCCTGTATCTACGCTCGCTTGTTCCTGATTCGCGTGGGAAACTCAATGTTGCGATGACGTAGCGCGTTCCAGCGCGTTGGACAAAAATCCCACTTCCACTTCACTTCATCAATTCGCACTCTTTACCAACACAAGACAACACTTACTCGCCCAATCCAGGACTTCTACGAGAGCACATCGCTCTCCGGACTCGCCGCAACTATGGTCTACATCCGCCAACAACAGCTGGAAAAGCTGAATGAATACAAATACAGCGGCGTCGACCGCAGTCTGGTTTCCCGCTACATTCTAAAACCCTACTGGTGGAGCAAAGTCATTGAGCTTTTCCCTCTGGGCATGGCACCTAACGCCATCACGCTCTCAGGCTTCGGTTTCGTGATTGCCAATATCTTCACGATGCTCTACTATACCCCTACCCTGGACCAGGATTGCCCACGATGGGTGTATGCTTCCTGGTCCATTGGGCTGTTTCTGTATCAGACTTTCGATGCTATCGATGGAACGCAGGCGAGGCGGACGGGGCAGAGTGGGCCGTTGGGGGAACTGTTCGATCACGGAGTTGATGCTCTCAATACTAGTCTGGAGGTCCTGCTCTTCTCGGCTACGATGCAATTCGGGCAAGGATGGAAAACAGTTTTGGTGCTTTCTGCTAGTTTGTTGACGTTCTACGTGCAGACTTGGGATGAGTATCATACCAAGACTTTAACGCTGGGCTTGGTCTCCGGGCCGGTGGAGGGCATTTTGACGCTCTGTGTTGTTTATGCTGTTACGGCTTGGAAAGGCCCAGGGTATTGGCAGCAGTCTGTTATGAGGGCCTTTGGGGTGCCGAAGATGGGATTCTTGCCTGATGTGGCGTATGAAATGGACTTCGGCGACTTTTATATGGTTTATGGGGGGCTTTTGGTCGTGTTCAATACTGTTGAGAGGTAAGGATCCTTGATCTCTCCAACGCGGAGTACTGATGGCTAATGTCATTCACAGCGCGATGAACGCCATGTCCGCTCGTCGCAAGAGGAATGAGCGAGCACGAGATGCTCTGATTGGACTCCTCCCGTTCTTCGCAATCTGGACCGTCATCGCCTCGTATCTTGCGCTGCAACCTAACATCCTCCACAACCACCTCGTACCATTCGTCTTTTACGTCGGTCTCATCAACGCCTATAGCGTAGGACAGATGATCACCGCTCACCTTACCAAAGCACAGTTCCCGTACCAGAACGTGCTTGCGCTACCACTCATCTACGGCGTCATGGATGCCATTGGTCCTGCTCTACAGAGCCGGATAGGTTTCGGCTGGCCGAGTGCCTTGGGAGATGGTGTTTATCAGGTCGCATTCATGTTCACTTGTCTTGGATTTGCAGTGGGTGTCTATGGAAGCTTTGTCGTGGATGTCATTGTCACTATTTGTGACTTCTTGGATATTTGGTGTTTGCGGATCAAACACCCTCAGACAACTGGGACGAAAGGGACTAGCGATAAAAAAGGCGCTAAGAAGGAGCTTTAGCTTCAGAGCGTGGGAGAGTTGTATGCTGGGAACATAGTTGGCAGTCCACGCCGCCTCATAGCATCCGCCTTGACACCATGACAAGAGCCAGAGGCCGGTAGCTGTGGAGTATGATTGACTATGGTCCACAACCGAACTGCAACAGACCACTTTACTCTACCTCGCCGTTCTCTGGCCGTTGCTGGGGCTTAGCGGGCTGATCGTACTTTCCTTCCGCCTGGGCAGGCAAGAACCAACATGCGATGTGTAAACCAATGGCTAGCACGAAGAGAATGACCCATATGAGATGTCCATCGGCCCATTGCGACTTTATGCCGACCGCAAACAGACTCGTGAACAAGACTGGCGCGAAAGCACGTACGCCGCTGTTTACCGCGAGAGCTAGAGCGTTGACAGTAGCCAGGACTTGGCTAGAGGGAGCAATGTCGTTTATCGCAAGTTGTACGCAGGCTGTAGAAGATACAAGTCAGTGACAATGCCATGATATGAAGATCGACAGCGCTTACCAAACGACATAGCCACCCCACTACCAAGTGCAAGAGCGGGAAAGAAAGTGACCCAAAATACTCTATCCAGTCCATGTCGAAGCAACTCGTTGTATACCGGAAACATGGCAACCATGGCCGGCCACAGAAGTGTGCACACCCTCAAAACATTCCCAGTCCCGAACCTCCTCTGCACGGGAGGGAACACGAGAAGCATCCACAATGCTTGGCTTCCTCCAGCCACAGCAAGGAATATTGCAATTTGTCGGTCGTCGAAGGAGAGACCGCCTTTCTTTATGCTCGTGAACAGAAATACAGGTGACACGGCTGTATAACCTAGAGAGAGCAACATGGTGTGACCCAGGATATAGAGGACCATGGGTACACCGGGAGCATGAAGGACGTCCATTGTTGTCATTGACTTGGCTGGTCTTGAGATTCCGTCGTTGTTCGTGTCTATATCACGTTTGAGTGTCTCTTTGAGGAAGAAGACACAGGCGATTACTCCGGTGAAGCAGACGGCGCCGGCGACGAAAGTGGCGAGAGCGTATGGGAAGCGCTGGAAGAATGGTACTCTGCAGAAGGGGCCGGGTGATCTGTTTGGGTCTGAGGGGCAGGCTAGTGGGCCACCTGTGAAGGTTGTTAGATGGGACTCGCGCCAGGTAGGTACTGAACCTCTCCAGCCAAACTTGGCCACCATGAGCCACTCTGAGCAGGCCAATGACGTTCGAGCATGACTGCAGCAGGTGCAGAGACACGATACTTACCAATCAAGGGCCCTATGAAGATGCCCAGATTCCTCATGAACATATACTGGCGTCTCGTTAGTATCACTTAGGCTTCGAACTTGCCCATGTAGATCTCGCTCACCCAACTAAACGCCCTCGCCTGACTCTTCTTAGTACAATTCTCACTGATCATTGTCCTTATCGTGACCACACTACCCGCGAAAAGACCTGCCCCACACCTCGCAACGATCATTCCCGCCAGACTCTCACTCAAACCGAAGACCGCCGTCGCAAGACTCACACCCACAAGACTAAACACCAGCACCGGTTTTCGTCCCCAACGGTCCGCCGCTCTGCCGTAGAAGATCATGAGGACCATTTGGACGACGCTGAAGAGGGATTCGATTGTGCCGGTCCAGAAGCCCACCGAGGTTTCGGGGAGGTGGCCCAGGCGGAAGACCATTTCATTTATGAAGGGGAAGATGGAGAAGTAGGCTACGGGTTCGGCTAGGGAGGCGTAGCAGAGGATTAGGATTTGGAGGTAGGGCATTGGCTTCTCTTCTTCCTCGTCCGCGTCCCCGGTGTTGCTGATGAATGCATTGGGGGGATCATCATCGGTGGGTTTCGTGGCGTGGCCATTTTGCGTTACGGCTTTTGCTGGACTGCTTTCGGGAGCTCCTAGAAGTGGTGTCGTCTCTGTTGTCGGTAGATTGCCCTCGCTGGGCTTCGTAGGGTCTGCCAGGTTCTTCATTGTGTCGTACTGAGGGCAAGACTTTGGTGTGGCGGTATGATTTCGCTCAAAATGAGGAGACCATAAATTAGTGGTCACGGAGTTTCTTACAACATTGGTGGAAGGTTCAGAGGAATGTTTTGTGGGAAGATGACCGATGATAGTCGGGGAGCACCCTACGTTGTACGACTGGCGCTAGCATACCCTCAACCCTTTTCTTCGAGGCACCAAAAGGCTGACGAAAGCGATTGAAAACATGTAGATTGCTGAGCCTCCTTCCATATACAGTTAGCGTCTGCCTCGGCTCAGATCCAGCGGAAAAGTTGCGCGGCCCATCAAAAGTTCATGCTGCGACAACCAAAAATTGCAAGTTTGTCCAAATTGTATTCCACACTGTTGTAAGGCTTCGGAGAGAGCTTCGGATCACAGACATGTCTCAGGATGTCGCCAGCAAACGAAAGCAGAAGAAAGTCGAAAGGGATGCCGCGAGGTTCCAGAAACCAAGAAAGCGGAAGCGAGAGACGGAGGCTCTACCTGGGGATGCACAGGATGAGGATGATGAACAGGATGAGGTTGCGCCGCCGAAGAATGCTGGAGCAGTGAAGATTGCGAAGAGCACCGCCACTGTCCCAGACCAAAATGCCAAGAAGCGAAAGAGAGAAGAGGACGATACGACACAACCCAAGACGAGTGCAGACACAGCAGCCGGTGAGGATGGCACAGACGAACCACCAACCAGGAAGAAAAAGCGACAACGAGGCAAGAAAGGGAAAGGCCTGGCTGTAGACGGCAGCGAGCGCAAGCATCGGTTCATCCTGTTTATTGGAAACCTTCCGTACAACACCACCGACGCCTCACTACAAGCCTACTTTGACAAACTCTCCCCCTTCACCCTCCGACACCGAACGGACCCGCAAACAAAGAAGAGTAAAGGCTTTGCCTTCCTCGAATTCGAAAGCTATGACCGTATGGAAACTTGTCTGAAGAAGTATCATCACAGCCTGTTCGACCCAGACGAGTACTCTGAGAACGCGGGACGTTTCCCACCTCCACCCCAAAGGAAAGGGAAGAAAGAAGTTGGGAGGCGGATAAATGTTGAGTTGACGGCTGGTGGTGGCGGCGCGGGTGAAGTGCGGAAAGAGAAGATTAGGGAGAAGAATGTGAGTTTGGAGGAGGAGAGGAAGAGGAGGGCGGAGGCGGAGGAGAAGGAGCATGAGGCGCAGATGAAGAGGGAGGAAGGTGCTCTCAAGAATCAAAAAGCACAATTGGGACGGGAAGCGGCTGCTTTGGGCAATCAGAAGGCGAGGAGAGAAAAGGCGGCAGAGGAGAAGTCGAAAGAGGAGGCGAGTCAAGGTATTCATCCTAGTCGGTTGGCCCAGATTGGTAGTAGATGAGACCAACTATCACTGCAACTGTGCGGCCAACCCTTGTGCCACTACTGTGCTCCGACTTATGATGAGTATATGCTGTGAAGATAAGGTGGCGTTTGAGAGAGTGCCAAGGTCATGGTCAACGTCTTGTGAAGTACACTTTGACCATCCGTTTCGCGTTTAGATTGAATGCCAGAGCATGAAGGCCGAGTAGCGTTATCTCCCATTTCGTCTCCCAAGCATTTACGCCTGCAATATTTCTGTGGTATCGTATAGTACACTTTTGTACATTATGGTATCAGAATCGCATCAAGTCCACCTGAGTAATGTTAGCGGATCTCCAACAAGACATCGGAGAGGGAGAGGAAGGTGTGCGTACCCATGTTCCTTTTGCCGCACCATGCCACCCGAGTTCCCTTTCTGTTTCAATTCCTTGCCACCCTCGACTACTAACCGGTCGAGCTGGAAGAATTGGCTGACTACTGTTTGTCTCTGTGATTGCATAGTACGTCAGCATGCCATGTCTCCATATACTATCGTGCCATGCCACAACATCGTATTGGATCGTTCTCCAGCCCACGAGCACTCCTCAACCAGATTCCGTCCATCTTTCCCCTCACCTGGATGCAACTCACCTTGAGTATCTGCAACTCCTTCAACCCCTTCTGCATCAACTCCTGTATCCGTCTGGCATCGCTCTCTGCTTTGTTGTCCCGGAAAGCATCCCGTGCCCTTCGTTTGGCGTATTCTCGGAAGTTGTAGTTTGAGAATTGGCGTGCTTGACGGGATATCGAGCGGTAGAGGGAGAGGACTTCTGAGATGGCTGGAGAGGACATCTGGGGTGGTGATGGCCTGATCAGGCGACTGTTCTCCTACTGATGTTGAGGTGATCAAGATTGTTGGACCGGGAAATACTTAAATCGTGAAATGGTGGTGGTGTAGTCGCAAGCATTTGATGGATCTTTAACGATTATGTCATCACTAGCAGGCTACACAGATGCGCGACGCCGAGACTCCTTGCCCGGCACTCCCCTTTCTCTCCGTTTCAGTCGCCACGGTGTCTCTTGAGACGAGACGCATCATCACCGGACAACACCACGTATGATGTGATGAATGACCCGAGAACGGACGTTCAAGCCGATACAACGCAGGAGAGTATAGATCAGCTGGGCTACGACTATCCGCCTTCTATCGGCTGGCTGTCGGCCTAACCAATGTAATATATATTGTGATAGAATGATCGCTTTTCAAAATCTTCCAATCTAAGCAGTCCGGCGTGGTGGTGAGGACACCTTTACGATTCAGCTTCGGTCACGTCTAATTAAGTTCTAGTATCGGCTAGCATCGCTCGCTTTCATGAAGTAGTTTCTTGCTTTCCAGCTGGACCGAGCAGAGCCGGGTTCGAGTAAGTGGTTGTTAGAAATCATGCAGTGGAATCATTAACTAATCCCGCATAGCTCCCGGCGCCGGAATTTAGTTTTGTTTTGACAATCTGGCTTCGAATCTGAGCTTTTTACCTATCAGGCACATCGATTAGTTCTGCTTCTTCTGACATCTTCTCGTGGTTAGAGCGCCCGTCGGTCAATCACGCAGCATGGCTGCAACAAGATTTTGCGGGCCTGCGCGTCGGATCACACGGCACCAAGACCTGCAGCATATGAAATGCTCGCCAAGCTACGGTAAGACTTTCCACCTCGTACTCTGCCGTACATCATGCAGCTCCACAGCCAAGCAACATACCAGCAGACCTCACCCCGCAGTCTATTTCGACACCATGGACGAAAACCTTCCTCCACCAATGATGGACACGACTCCAGACGACAAGTGCGGGGAGACAAGCCTTTGTGATAGCGACTGTCTGCGGCTCTACTGCCACCTCGCAGGATTCGAGGTCCACCTACCTACAAGCAGTATGCTGCTAGCCAGGATCGTGTACGCCTTGCCTGCTCCCACCACGATACACTACAGCTCACAGCGTCAGAGTGACCGTCAATACAACACACTACATCGCCAGTGCAAGGAGAGAAGCATTGGGAGCACGACTCATGGCCATCTACCCAGAAAATATACAGCGAAAGCCTAACAGCAATACAGCAGTCTTTCCAGATTCCCACATCAACCCGCATACCTAAGGTACGTACCAGTACGAAAGGACAAATTCAGGTACGAAGCATGGCACGCGACTATTCTTGCCAATATTCCTCTCCAAAGCACTTGCCTATTATAGCTCGACCATTGCCACTTCGGACCTTTTCCCATCTAAGAGCCTCCGAACTATTGGCCTTAGCTCTGGTCTTATGCATTCCTCTATCTCTTAGCATCAACTTCTGAGGATGGCAGTTGACAACCACATCCTGTGCCACATCGTTCGGCCACGGCGACCGGACGACGACGTCTTGGCAATGATTTTCTACACAGCTCGGCTCTTGTTCGACCGTTCTAAGTGGCCAGACAGCACGAGGATCAACTTCGGCCGTCAAAGAGCGGAGTGTAGTCGCATTGCAGGTATACCACCATGACTCCACAAGTCGATGTCATGGAGCATGTCCCATATAGTGTGGCTATTCATGTGCAGTAAGGTAGGTCTATAAGTGTACGAGCAGCCTCCACGGTCCTCGACATCTCAAGGAAGTGTTTGCTCGTACTTTCAGAAGGTGAAACACGTTCGTTGATCCCTCCTACACTCTCGCTTGAATACACCGCTGCTACATTCGTTCATCGTCCGCAATTACACTCGCTATGTATTCATACAACGCATTGCTCGCCGTCTTGGCCTCTGGCAGTATCGTCGCTGCTGCTCCCGAAGGCTGGGGTGACCGCAATAGAGGCGGATGGGGCGGCTGGGGCAATGGCGGAGGATGGGGCAACGGCGGTGGTGGCGAGTGCAAGGCTTGGGAAACCTCGTCGACATGCAGTGCCGTCTACACTACCAAGACCGGAACCCTCACCAAGCCCGAGCAGACTGTGATTGTCACGACGAGCTACAAGCCCGAGACTGTTACAGTAACTTCAGCCAGCACTTCTTACGCTACTTCTTACTGTATGAGGACAAATCTATAGCAACAAGATACACTGCTGACCATAATGCAGCCACCATCACATCGACGAAGACCAAGTATGAAACGGAGACGAAGACCATCCCATACAAGTCAGAGAGCTCTACTGTCATCTGCTACACCAAGCCGGTCTGGATCTGGACGCAGAGTACCTCACTATACACGAGCACTGAGACCTACCCAGAAACCTCCATGAGCGAATGTGTCTCGACTGTTGTCACAGAGATTCCAAGTGTTTACACCACGAGCACACCATGCCCTGAAAGCTATACTAGTACCTGGGTCAAGACTTACTATTCGACCGAAACCGATCTCGTATCGAGCAAATGTTCTACGACTTCGACCTGCAAATCTACTTCCTCCTCAACGCCATCGCCGTGGAAGTACAGCTCGACGAGCACGACCTCATCAACGCCGAAGCCACCGCCCTATAGTACACCTTCGACTACTTCATCAACGAGCAGTAAGCCAAGCATTACACCTTACAGTACGAGTTCCCAGCCAGCTCCATATTCATACAGCAAGCCTACCCCGCCCATCTACAACACAACCACTTCTCATAGCGCCACTTCGACCTCGAGCCAGCCGTGGAAATATACCTCCAGCTCTTCGTCTAGCAGCAAAGTTTCGCCACCTCCCTATAGCTCTAGTTCGCCATCACTATCGAAATACAGCGCATCATCTACTTCGACATCGTCGTCGAGCAAGGCCTCGCCTCCTCCATATAGTTCGACATCATCATCAAGCAAGATCTCGCCTCCTCCGTACACTTCGACATCATCCTCAAGCAAGGTATCACCTCCTCCGTACACTTCTAGCTCACCATCATGGTCGAAGTACACCTCTACATCTACCTCATCTTCTCTCAGCAAGACCTCACCACCTCCCTATACGTCCAGTGGACCTCCAAGCTACGGGTCATCCTCTACTTCAAGCACGAGCTCGAGTCCTTCTGCCTCGGGATATCATAGCTCATCCACACCATCTGGTCCTGCTTCATACACCCCACCGGCGACAAGTTCAAAATCCAGCTCCACTCCATCACCACCCGGCTACACAGCACCAACCACATCGTCTTCTCCAGCCAAGAGTTCGACCTCAAGCGCACCGTCAGGCCCACCAGTCTATTCGACACCAACCACATCGGCCAAGATATTCAGCACCACTCCTGCTGGACCTCCCGCGTACTCTTCTCCAAGTAGCACACCCATAATCAGCTCGTATGGATCCAGCTCCTCTGCACCGGCTATCAGCTCGTATGGATCCAGCTCTTCTGCACCAGCCATTAGCTCCTATGGATCCAGTACCTCTGCAGTCAAACCCTCGGGATACTACGCGTAAGGAAACGAGGAGAAGAAGACTGCCCTTACTGACGAAGCCATGAGGATGGTGAAAACCGTATATATAAACACACTGCCGACTGTACATGCCAATCCCGACACGAGAATGATAATGACCATGATATGAAAAAGAACTTCATGTATCTACGAAGCACAATGCTAGTAACATTGATTAGCCATAGCAGAAATGAGCACATAATTTGCAATTCATATTTTCAGCCTCCAGTCGCAGAGGATGTCTCCTGTTCCATGATATTCTGTGGCGCCATCTCTCGCCTTACAGCTAGCCCTTACGAACAGCTGATTACCGTTGTAATTACAGCCTCTACGCAAGAGCAGAATGTGTGTAGTAGAGATGCAGCGTGCCGATTAAAGTGCCGATTACAGGACCGACTACACACATCTCTCGGTGACCAGGCCAGAGGGTGCTGACAAGTGCAGGGTCTTCAGCCAAAGCAGAAGTGATACTATAAACGTCAGGTCATAGTGTTGTCATGAACGTGGTCTCCTCAATACTGATGGTATATATTGTAGCACAGCCTCGGTCACATGGAAGCAACCCAAGCGCCGCGCTTCACACTTTTGCCCAGCCTCGAATTGCTTCCTCATCACTTGGATCAACACCTTAGTGACCAGCCAGAGCATACGCCCTCCTGCGATCCCTCTCCTCAGCAATGCTGAGTTTGACACCCTTGCCCTTGGGCAGAGAGATCCAAGGCTTCTCGCGCCCAATGACGAAGACGTTGGTCTCACGGGTAGCGAACTCGTTGTCAATGGCGTCCTTGATGTGGACAATGTTGAAACCTCCGTCGTGGCGTTCACGGTGGGTGATGACGCCTACACGACCCATGTTGCGACCACCCGTGGCCATGGCGATCACGCCAGTGTCGAAGTGGATGAAGTCGGCGATCTTGCCTGTATACGACATCAGTTCCCGCGCAGATGTCCTCTGGATGTTTCAATTAGACATACCAGTAGCAAGATCAATCTTGACGGTATCGTTGACCTTGATGGCGGGGTCGGGGTATCGGATACTACAAATCCATTATGTCTCAGCAAGATATTTCTAACCAAATCTGTGGTCCAACGTCTGATAGACAGCTGCGACCGCAAGATCATTTCTGACTTACGTGCGAGCATCATGCGTAACCAAGAATGGAATGGCGCCCTTGCCCAGCTGAACACGCTTGACTTTGCCCAGCTTGTATGCAGCCTCCTCTTCTGTGATGCGGTGGACGGTGAAGCGGCCCTTGGTGTCGTAGACGAGGCGGAAGTTCTCGCCCGTCCTCTCGATGCCGATGACGTCTTGGAAGCCGGCTGGGTAGGTGGCATCGGTGCGCACTTTGCCGTCGACCTTGATGAGGCGCTGCATCACGATGGCCTTGGTTTCGCGGGAGTTGAGCGCATACTTCAGACTGGAGCACACAAATGTTAGTGATATCCTCCAGATCACCACCGACTCGTATATCCATGCCATGACCATACCGATTCCTGATGAAGACAATCAAGGGCATGCAATCCCTCAATTTGTGTGGACCGGCGCTGGCCTTGGGTGCGTATGAACCGGAGAGTTTGTCGAGCAGCCAGTGCTTGGGCGCTGACAGACGCTTCTGGTGCTTGATGATACCGCGTTTACCCATGTTGGCGGTGTTGTGAGGTCGATGGGGTGATCTGTAGGGGGAGGCACGCGAGAAGTCGTTCCACCGCAGAGGTGTTGCGAATTTCCCAATCGCTAGTGCTACGCCAAGATTTGAGACGGGAGCGTCCGATCAGGCATCAAGGCACATATGCATACTCACTGCTTCATGTACTACTCAAGGGTGCATTGATCGAAGAGTGCAATATAGGAGCCGAATCGCAGTACTGGATTGTAAGACGACATGGCTCCGGTCTTTGCCTCGGCCGATATGGCCGCTCTCGTAGCCGCCTATAGACCGATCACGCCAATTAGAGATCGACCATCGCTTGTGCCAGGGAGGCGAACGAGCGATGAGCATTTGATCGATTCAAGGAATATACTGAAGAGGTTCTCGAGCCTTCTACAGAGCAGACCATCTCGTATAGCACTGTCGGAACTTCAATCTCTGCTCAACATCGACAGTACAGATTGGCTGTTGGCATGCTACGAACAACCCTTATATTACAGCCATGATGGTCGACAGATCCTGTCGATACCAGAAGTTGCGGAAATATTGGACGATGCGTTTGGTCATGCTGGGGTCAAGTCATTCGATGCGGCTTCTTTCGCCACCAAACACGATCTATCGAGATCAACCCTACACCTTCTACTGGAGAGCTCGCCCGACTCCAAGAAGCTGCACTGGTGGGAAGATCCGTCGACGAAGTCCAGCCACGTCTACAGTACGGTCTTGTGGCAAGCTGTGCTGAAATACCTCGAACTCGTGGCAAAGTCGAGCTACGCTAAGTCAGAGTTTGCAGAAGGACTAGATCTTTGCTCGCATTTCCCCAGCGTACCCGGCGGACTCTTGCTAGGCCTTGCGCAAGCCTTTGCTGCGAAGACATCCGACTCATCTCCAGCTGGAGAGTGGCAGTTGCTGAAAGGTAGAGCAGTGTTCATACCCGCTAGCCATGTGCACGATCTGGAGAGCAAGAAGGAAGCTGCTCGTCGAGCTCACGTCGAGCAGTGTGTCGAGGGAATAAGTACACGCGGCTTTTGCAAGGTTGACGAACTTGATCTCCTAAGCCAGATCCGACAGCAATACATAGCGCGGTATCCTGAGCATAACGTCGAGGATGGCCTGATTGAGGTTACTCCAGACGGTGATGTTGGTCCCAGTGTACATACGTACATGGCACGGCCGAGTTATCTTCACGAAGCGATGCAATCCCTCCACATAGCGGCACCACAGGAATCTGCTCGAATATGGCATGCTCGAGATGGTTCCGAGAACAACATAAAGCTCATAGCCGCAGTTTTCAAATCTCTCATTGACGAAACTCATCGCGAATTACAGAGAGCTATGCTACAGTCGCAGCCCTATCGATCAGAAGTCGAGAAAACCATCGTGACAGCACTGGAGAGACAGGGCGCACAAGATGCAGTGGCTTTCGAGAAGATCATCCTCGAACGACTGGTAAATCCTGTTCAACTATACACCCTCGGTGTCGCGAACACCAGAGACGACACTCTAGTCCAGCATCTTAATGAGTTCCTGTGCGACTACTCTCGTCGGGATGTCCTACCCACAATCATCAGCACATTGCAAGAAGATCGACTCATACTCGATAAGTCACGGAAAAAGGACTTCGAAAAGATGGCCGAGGCTATTTCGCAGGCGAAGATACTCCCAGATGTACAAGCAGCCATCACCAAGCTAGCGAGGAAACAGAAGCTCATACAACCATCCGAAATCGAGCTGGTGTCCGCGAAGCGTACTACATTAGAGCAGAAAGCACGACAACTGCGCAATAAGAAGATTGTTCGAGGATCTGACGTCCTGCAGAACTGCATCTGGATCTCGCTGGCTGAGAAGACTGACGGTTTGTATATGAGCTCTGGCAAGGATACAACACGCATGATCAAGCTGTACAGCACAATCGCCGGCGCAGACGGTGAGGATGGCGGTATTGCCGAGAAATTGTCCGGATGCCGCGATGCTTTGAAAGCTGGGAAGGAGGATCAGCAAATGCTTGACATCATGCGTGACTTGGCTGTGGAGAGGGCAGAGGCATGGTGTGCTGCGCATGCGACTGGACCATCAACGGAAGAAGTATGAAGACGTAGATACAAAGCTACATTTCTCGAACCTCACGATGTCCAATCTCTTGACTCATGCTGTTATAGCCCACCCGCCAGTCGGATACATGAGGCCGCACTTTCGAACGCCTTGAAACGCCAATGCTATGATACTGAATCCTGACCCATCGTACAGCACCTTCTCAACCAAGTCAACCTCACCTCTTCTTCTTACCCCCCTTTGCGCTCTTCTCCTCATCCTCGAGCCCGCCCTCCCGATCCTTCTTCGCAGCCTTCTTTTCCATCTCATCCCAGTCCTCACCCTCCTCGTCATCGCTGACATCCTCCTCCGACGCCTCCGCACTAGCGTCATCGTCGAAATCGCTCTCATCCTCACTACTCTCGCTTGCCAGATCATCCCCTGAAGCTTCGAAAGCACTCTCCTCTTCCTCTTCGTCCTCACCCTCACTATCGGACTCGGCGGCAAGGAAAGACCATCCGCCGTCTTTGAAGAAGACGTGAGGATCTGTGACGATAGTTTTCATAATCGTCGCCCAGTTGAGATTGAGTGGCCCTTCGGAGTAGGGGATGTCGACGCTGTCGAGCCAATCTTTCACGCTGTCGAGGGATTCGACGGGAATGGTGTTGATGTGGGCTGGCTGGCGCGTGAAGTCCTTGAAGACGATAACCATGTCGAAGTTCTTGAGGCCGAACTGCACACGCTCGAGGTGTACGACTTCGATATCAAGGAGTGTAATGACCATGAACGGTGGTTCGGTCAGCTGTACCAGGCAGTCGGTTGTCGGCTGTACCATAACGGAGCTTCGGCTGGGCACACCATTGAAGCCGAGATCACGAAATGGCATATCGACAGCCAAGCCCTCGTTCTTGCCGGCATCTGCAATCTTCTCCGCAAAGTTGCGGAACTCCTTGTCAAGTTGTGCTCGTCTCCGCTTCTCCTCCTGTTCGGCCTCAAATTCCTCCTCGTCGCCGTACCGATGCTTCCGCTTGCGGTTCCCTGTCTCATCAAATTGCATCTCGGTGGCCTCGCGATAGAACTGAATGTCTTTTGCCTTCCTCTTCCCAATCATGATAGGATTGATGAGGTGGACGTGGATGATGACAATCAGCTCACCCACACAGGGCTGAAAGAAGAGGTGTTTGACGTTGCTGAACAGGATGTCGACTCTCTGGTTACCGAGATGTTGGTAGCGCAAACCGTTGGTGTGAACTTCAACGGCACCGCCAACGCGCTTGCTCTCAAGTGCAGGACGCATGTAGAGGTTGTCGAGTCTGTGAGGTCTGCGGCTGCGAATCTCGACGAGCTTCTCCTGTTCGACAACATCCTCCATATCCTTCTTCTCCTGTTCCTTTCGTGTCATATTCTTCTTCATCTCAGTGATCTGGTCCTTGATATCCTCCATGCGATTGTTGTCCTTGCTACGGAAGGTCAAGGAACGAATGAACTGAGCAGACGGATCCTCAAATGGTTGATCGTCTTTCCTGCCGACACCCTGACCGGGGCTGAGAAAGTTGATGCGCAGGAAGCAGAATCCGCCCTCTTGGCTAGTCGTTGCGTTCTTGAGAGTGGCAATATGAAAAGGTACTGGTCGGCCCATGATAGGCAGGATGATGGAGTTGTTCTTCTCGTCCACGAGAATCATGAGGTCCTTCACCCTGGTTGGGAACACAGCGTCGCGCTTGTATGATTCGAACTTCTTGTACTGCTTCACAGCCGTGCCGTTGAGATTCCCATGGCCGGCAGTGTACTTCTCCAGTCCGTCTCCATGCTTCTTGTTGTGGAGCTCACGCTGATGCTCTCTTCGCGCGCCCTCTTTCTCCTCGTTCGCAGTCTGCGCACCTTGGCCTCTGAGCCTCGTCTTCGTGATGTTGGATGAAGCGACGGCACCCACTCGCGAGTCCTTCTTCGGCTTTGGCTTCTCCTTCTTCTCTTCCTCCTCATCATCGTTGAAGAAGAAAGATGTGCTTTCCATGTCGGTTGCGGCATCTTTCGTGAAGACAAACCCCTCGCCAACACCTGCAGGGTTGACACGCACTGTGTCACTAATCATGAGAGCATACTTGGCATCGCGCTTCTTATCCTGCGGACTCGGGTTCTCAACATCAAAGAAAGACGTTGAGATCGAAAAAGTCATGCCGTCCTTAAGCACGCGGTTGTTCTTCGCATTGAGCGTGAACGTGCCATCACGGGTCTCGATACCAATACCAGCGCCCACAGACTTGGAAAACTTCTCGGCCAACTCTGGTCGCTTCGAAGCCTTGATAACGGAGATGGCCTTGTTGTAGACGTCTTTTGCGACAATGCCATCTCGTAGCTCTTTGATCACTGCATCGTGGACATTCAACAAGACCTTGTAGGCCCCCTCTTGGCTCTTGTTAGGGTCCACTAGGTACGTTCGTGCGAGCATGGAAGCATATGTCTGATATCGCAGACCAAGGGCAGAGATGATTACCCCAGCGTGCAGATTGCTATCATCTGGGTCCGTGGTGAGCCGGACGTCGAAGTTGCCACCACTCATGACCGTAGGGTTGATAGACCAGTCCAGTTGCATGGTATCAAAGTTCGCCGGCGCCTTCTTCCACTTGAAAAACTTGTCATCATCAATCTTAGCTGCAATCTTGTCGCTAAAAGCCTTGTGCGTGATCTTCTTGTCCTTGTCGAGGATGTCAGACATGTAGTCCACGAAGTAGTCAGCCATCACGTGCGAGGACGCCACCGAGGCATTTCGAATAGCTCGCAGCTCGTTCTCATCCTTGACCGACATGACGTTCGACAGCGCCGAGCTGATATCCACCTCTTCTACATCCTTGCTGATGTCTGCAAATGCCGTCTTCCACTCGTTCACGAAAGGACCGCTCGAAGCGTCTTTCGCGACCACACCAACCTTCTTGCCCGCGTTCTTGATAAGCTCCAGCATACGCTCGAACTGCTTGGTGTTCTCCTCAGCATCCTTGCCCCGCACGAGAACCTCGATAGGCGTCTTGCCACCTTCCTTCAGTGGCTCCAAGTAGGTCGCCTTCTTCTTCGTGGTGATGATATACATGCCCTCGAGGGTGAAGAGGAAGAGAGTGGTCGGGAACTCGTAACCCAAGAGCCAGAATTGTGCAGCATTCGATTTGTGGAAGCCTTGCGTCTCATCGCTCTTGCCCATAATAACAACGATGCTACCCACGTCGCCAAACACATGATTGCCACTGCGCTTGTCGCCCTTCCACGCAGTGATGAGCGAAGACAGGCGATTGTGGAAGCTGGCCTTGTCGATGCTCACTTCGTCCGCCATCTTGGCGGGTGCTTATCAAGTCGCCGCGGAGGTTGTGAGATGGTGTGTCGCGGCGGTGGTGATGAAGAAAAGGAGTGTGGAGGTGATGTCGACTAAAAGATGTCAGGTTAAATGTGAAGATGCGTCGCGTGAAAGTCGCGAAGGCGCGCAGGCAGCAGTCCGTGCATGGTTGACCAGCCGAAGAACTACCGGCGTTAGCGGATATTCACTAGCAACACGTCTTACTTAGTACTCACTTACGATAAATGCAATCTGCAGTGAATCATCCGCTACTAGTGAGTACGAGCAGCGGTCACCTTGAGATGCTTTACTGCAGATTATGACCAGCGCTGATGGGCTTCTTCCGCCCCCGCTACTTCCTCCGGCATTACTAGACGGTGGCAAAGATGTCCTACCAAAGAAGAAGCGGCAAGAGAACGCCTCGACAGGCGTTGGAGCTGCGGCGATGCGTGGTATAAGTGCTCGTTTCTTCGCATTCTACTTCAGAGCTCCGATAAGAGCATTCTTCCGGACACGAATTGAGTGAGTCACGTGCGATGTGCAAGTGAATGGCTGTTTGAATTGCACTGACGCGTGCGTAGCTATATGGTGAGTTCGTACCGATCTCGGGTGGAGACGAGGCCTAACAGCTATCTAGGGCTACGCCCGTGCCATCAATCCGCACGTGCAAGCTGGGGACAATTGGTCATGGCGAATGACTTCTCCCGCTCTACTTGGCAGTGCCGTACACCGGTATGGCTGGTCCTTCTTGCCGAATCAAGTCCTACCACCTTTACTGGCCAATACAGTCGTCGGGGCAGTCTTGTACACTGGCTATCTGCAGACGCTAGGAATGCTACATGAGCCTTCAGCCAGAGCTACAAAGCGTGCCGATCCGCTTCCACCTCCCGCATATACGTTCGCTGCTGGTTTTGGGGCAGGAACACTACAAAGTCTTATAGCTGCTCCACTGGATGCCTTGCAAGTCCGCTTCCATGCCCGCGACTTCATCGACGGCAAGTACAAGAACATGTGGCAATATGGCTACCTGAAGTCTCGTGAAATTGGGGCACGTGGAGTCTTTGCAGGCTGGTCCCTGAGTCTCCTTCGAGATAGCTTCGGTAATGCCGTCTTTTTCTCGACATTCGAATACGTCAAAGGTCAAGCCTTCTACAGTTTCGTTAGCAACTTCTACGGCCACTACGGAAAGCTCACCGGATTTCAACAAGAGAGCATCAGAGCGCAAGGAAAGTCGGCCAGCAGTCCTGTGATAAGACCACATTATATGATCGAGCCGGCTTTCCTGCTACTCGCTGGTGTTGCGGCGTCGGTAGCGCAAGCGCTGGTGCAGTATCCGGTTAGTCGTATTCAAGATATCCACTATGGACGATTGGAGTGGATCGATACTCATCCTAAAGTACCGCTGGACCTTGGCACGAGACGGGGTGCGGTCTGGGGTGTATATGCCAGTGCATACCGCAAGACGTGGAAACAGTGCCTTGCTCTCGCCCGTAGAGATGCTGGACTTCGGCGATGGCTGTACAAGGATTTCCTTACTAGGACTATCACGCAGGTCCCGAGCACGAGTGCCGGACTGATCGTGTTTGAGGTTATAAGAAGGAAGTACGGAGATGGCTCGGACGTGGTAAAAATCAACAAAGACGGGTATGATATCTTGTTGGTATAGATCTGCTCGCACTACATCCTCCACTCATTTCCAGCGCGGCACGGAATACCAATCGTCCGGAGCGTCACAGCCACTGGTGCGCAAAGAAGATCAGCATTCGGAGCCTATGTATGGTCTGTTCTCCACAATCAACTTCTTGCACATTACTATTGGAATACACACCAGCCACGAACACTACCGCCCCAGCATTTCCTGCTCCATCTTGATCTAACACAGCGGATGCTATGGAGGTATCAGATGCGCGAGTTCGACTGGAGAGAACTCGCCATCTGGTGCCAAGCAGATTCCTACGCAGGATGGCAGCCAATAGGTACTTGCAGCCCCAATTGTCCATATTGATCCAACCACGATAGCTCACAAGACGCTTGCACGGCTCCAAATGGCCCGACACAGTGCACCTTATGCGGGACTGTTGCTAATCTGATCACTACAGGACCAGCAGTCATCAATCCGGCAGATCTATCGTGTGGAGAGAAATTCTCGATCAACGACGTCAACTATCCAGGCGAGGAGCACAGAAGGGGCCGTGCTGGAGAGTATGCGACAATGAGGACAGATCGATCGATGATTGCTTTGTGCTCTACGAGGAAGTTCCTAAATGTCGGTAGGGTTCGCGCTCAAGGTAGAGACAAGTCTTTCGGGACATGTAAGAAATCAGCCACACTTTGCGGTCCTTACACAACTGTCGCATCTATTACCAGCTGAACTAGTCAAACGTTGCTGGACAACTCAAGATCTGGTAGGGAGGGCTTTCCGCATGCAGACCATCCTTCTGTTGTGGTGAGATATGGTATGTGTTTGTCGCTGTACTCAATAGGTAGGTTGATTTCCACATGACATTGTACCTGGAAGTCTGCGAGGGGATCTGGCCTTGACGACCCCTCGATCACAAGCTGGGCATCTCCAGCCATCGAATGCCACTCCCAACTCTCGGCCGCGAACAGCTTCAACAGGGATCACCGAATGCATGGCTAACACTTGCAAACGAGTCTGCTTTTCAACCCCGTCAGCATCCTGATCGATTTCGACTTTGGTACGTGCGAAGTAGACGCAGGCCGCCACGCTTGGAAGGACATGGCACGCCGCCAGGTCAAGTACACACTTTCACCACAATTACTCCTGACTGTGTGTCTGGCACGCTTGATCGAAGGGTCTGCGTGCGAGGACATGATATAGAATGAAGTACTTCTCTCACCTGCCTTGCACAGAACCTGGACTACTACACTGTCGACGCATGACGCGCGGGAGTCGCTGAATTACGCCTTGTCACTCCCTTCCGTCGCTTAAGAATGTAGATGGTGAGCTGCTGGAACCGAGCACTGCCGTCTAGGGCAGAGTATGCTGTGAGTGGCACCAGACTTCTCGCGAGCCATATTGACGTGCTTACGAGAGCAATGTTGCCTTGCAAGCACGGCTTGGCACGAGACTCTTGAACCAACGCTCATAGGCCATACTGTAAAGTCCTCTAAGGCGCATTCGGCTAAAACATCTGCGCAAAGCTCTTGCCCACGCCTTTCCCGAGATAGGCTCATCCGTCTGACATGGTGGGCTCGCACGTTACAACGGCCCCGTTTGCCCAAGGAAAGACGTTCCCGGTGGAAACCGAGCATCATCCTGAAAAGCAAAGCCGGTCGATACGGGCCCCGAGGCTGATGAATTTTGGTACTCGTGGGGCATGTCTCACGTCTTCGTCTCTTGACTTTTCCGATCCTGCGGCAGAGCTCCCAGAACACACGGAGAGCACCGTCGCCCACGGAATGTTACTTCGGTGAGTTCTCGTCGTCTCGAAGAACTCTGAGCAGAAATAGAATCCAGAGCAGCGGAAAGCGAGTAGGACAGCTGCATGAGCAGAAACTTAATTTGCTTGCTTGTTTCATAGACCTCGTGGCCACACAACGGCGGACGCTCGAGCCCGTGGTGCCTGGAGACTTCGACGGGCGAACACGAGGTGCAGTCTTGACAGTCCCACCCTCCATCACATCTCTGTAGTTTCGCTGCCGTGCCGTGCCTGCAGACGAGTTGCAGTAGTCTCGAGCTATTTCTGCTTTTCGAGCTCGCTGCTTGATGGTGAGCTTGTCATATTTTTAATAGCTTCTGACCAATTGGAATGCCTTTTGCCTGCATGCCCCCGCAAAAATGTAAAATCGTGACCGTGCGGGGCCAGTCCCGTATTGTTTGGCGGGGAAGTTTGCGACTACACTTCTTCCTTCTGCTGCAACCTCGTCCCACACTAGTATGCATTTGCTTTCAGCGACGCTGTAAATCCGCTCGTAGCGAGCGAATTTGGTCTTGCGATGCGAGAAGATTATGTCTGCATCCTCCACAGACTTCTATTTGGCGTCAGCAGCAATGTCCAGGGTGTGCATCATGGCAAAGACACCGGCAATAGGACGCCTGAAGTGGTGACAGCTTATGTCCTCTAGTGATATGCATATACGCCGATACGACGACTTGCGGAGCTCGAGCTTGAACGGCGATGCAATAGTAGAATTTTTGCCTCGTCGACTGTCGCTGCTGGTTAGCTTGCCTGTCAGAGAAACCCCATCCTTGTGCCGTCCGACCGCCCTAAGCATTTGAGGGCAGCACCAGTGCATGCAGAGCCTCCGCGCAGGCACGAACTCTGTCTATCGCGGACGCAAGCCATCAATACTTCTAAACTCTCACTGGGCTGATCTTAGCCGTTTGACAACGACTTCGTGGATCTCACATTACCTCTTTCGTATCTCAGGCTTTGGAACTATCGATTGTACCCTGACTCTCGTATGCTTCTGGGAGGCGTATGTCATCATAACATGCATCCGGGCTGTCTCTAGCTGCTTGGCATCCACCACGCATTCACACATACGAAGGAACTACCTTTGACGACCTGCAGATGTCAACATGACGCCTGCAGACATGGACATGAGTGGTCGGCTTGGCAAGAAAGGCGGGGCAAGAACCGCGAGAATATCATCCATTCAGAAGGAACATTGTCCGAGGAGGGACGTACTGATGCGGTGCCTGATCGTCCGCCGTAGGTATACATAAAGTCGAGCTGCAGCTGAGTGCCGTGCGAAAGTCTCGTAGGTTAACTGCTTTCGCTTCTTGGAGTTGTATAACTCTCCTCTACTCTCGTTCCTACACATACCAATAAGAAAGTCAACATGCAGTTCACAACTCCCGCCTTGGCCATCTTGGCCTCCAGTGGTATCGTCGCCGCTGCCCCAGGTGGATGGGGCCAGAAGGACAATCAAGGATGGGGTGGAAACTCAGGTGATAAGGGCGGATGGGGCAACGGCGGCGGAGGGGGGGGCGGATGGGATGGTAACAATGGCTGGAACGGCCCTCCTGCCAGCACCACGTCTAACAGCGTCTGCTCATACGGCTTCTCATCCACCTGCAGCGCCGTCTACACCACCTCGGTATCGACTGTAACCAAGCCAATCACCACCACATCTGTCTCTACGTCCTGGATGCCCGTCGTTCACACTATCACTTCTACGTACATCAGCACCATTGTCAGCTCGACAAGCAGCCTGATTTCCAGCAAGTGCAGCACGACTTCTAGCTGTATCACGTCGTCGACTTTGACGAAGCCGTCAACGTCGACAAAACCGTCCACATCAACCACCCCTGGCTCTGCTACCACTCCGTCGTAAGTATGCCACATGAGATTCCACAAGAGCCCCTGCTGATACAGTCGACAGGAAGTCATCAACAACCAGCTCCGTAACAAAGCCAACTACTTCCTCCAGTAGCACATCGACGAAACCATCCACCAGCAGCACATCGACGAAGCCTACTACCAGCAGCACATCGACGAAGCCATCCACTAGTAGCACGTCGACAAAGCCAACTAGCAGCAGTACATCGACAAAGCCAACAACCAGCAGCACATCGACGAAGCCATCTACCAGCAGCACATCGACGAAGCCATCTACCAGCAGCACATCGACGAAGCCATCTACCAGCAGCACATCAACAAAACCTACTAGTTCTTCAAGCTCTACTTCGACGAAGCCATCTACTACATCCAGCTCTACTTCTACAAAACCATCCACTAGTAGCACGTCGACAAAGCCAACTAGCAGCAGTACATCGACAAAGCCTACCATCACATCCTCCAGCACTTCTACGAAGCCCACTACTAGCAGCATTTCGACAAAGCCCACTACCAGCAGCACTTCGACAAAGCCAATTACCAGCAGCACATCGACGAAGCCAACGACTTATTCTTGGAGCAGCACTTCTACGAAGCCCACTACTAGCAGCACTTCGACAAAGCCAACGAGTTATTCCTGGAGCAGCACTTCTACAAAACCAACCACTAGCAGCACTTATACGAAACCGACGACCACATCCAGCTCTACTTCCACAAAACCTACCACCACATCCAGCTATACATGGACGAAGCCTACCACAACCAGCAGCTCTAGGTAAGTACAATTATCCCAGACAGCCGCGGTATCCAGCTGTTCGCCTTGGCTCCCTTTGTGCTAACAAATCTAAAGCACCACATGGAAAGCAACTACAAGCTCATCCACTTCCTCAACAAGCACCAAGCCTACCACTTCTTCTACCACTTCGTAAGTAAATGAAACTCAACCGCGAAAATTCCATTTCTAAGAATTCTGCAGGTCGACTACAAAGACTACTTCCTCCACTTATACATGGGGCACGACTAGCACGAAGCCAACGACTTCCTCTACTTACACATGGGGCACGACTAGCACGAAGCCAACGACATCCTCCACATACACATGGGGCACGACTAGCACGAAGCCAACGACATCCTCCACATACACATGGGGCACGACTAGCACGAAGCCAACGA